>NC_092634.1:43689539-43964539 GCF_039555335.1 Amphiura filiformis
TTGATTTCGCATGTATAATGATTTAATGTACAACTCTATGGAGAAGGTAAACCTAATTAATGTGTTGAAGCCATCAAGACCCCAAGCCAATATCTCTCAGAAATGTTGTCCAAGGACATATTTTCAATATACCTGAAGTTGATGGTGGGTCAAAATGTCTGACATTGGTTTTCAGGGGGGTCAAAATGTACAAAAAATGTACAATTGGGGTTTTACATGGGTAATATCTCAGCTAAAAGTATTCTAATAGGCTCAATCTTGGATAAGAGTAATGTCCTACCAAAGGGCTCTGACTGGCAAAAAAATGGACAATAAAATTATTTTTACTTTTGAAGTTCTAACCCCCCAAAGTTGGTCCTCGATGGACGAAGTTGCATTTTGAGGGCCCTATATCTTTTAAAATAAAGGAGTTACAAGTTTTCTGATGCCAGATTTGAATTCTACGCAAAAAAGTACCACAGGATACATACTTTTCAAAGTTGTAAAGGGTTCCCTTTATACATTTATGGACCTCCAAACGTCGTCTTTCGCGTTGCGACACATTTTTTACGCTGACCCCCCTAAATTTCAAATTGATGCCACGGGAAAACGAAATAGAGTATGAAGCTCAAATTTTCAGGATTTTACTTTCTCATCAATATCTACCACCAGACAGAAAAAGAAAAAAATTGAAGAGGTGTTGCGGTGCACATCCCTGGAGTTGACATGGAATGGGTCATATGTGAAACACGGGAATGAAACCCGGGCCACAGTAATAAGAAGCGAGTGAGAAGACTACTCTTTCTACACAGACATGTAAGACTATTGTTAAAAATGTCATTTTCCAACAAATACTTTAAAATCGTTTTGTGCGTTTTTCACTGGTAATGTTGTGTTTTGGTTTGTATAAAAACGTTTTAAACGTTAAACATTAAACGTCATGTTTCATGACAACGTTTTGAAAACGTTTTGTATGAAAACATAATATAACAACATTTTTGAAATGTTGTCAAAATGTTATTGTAAATTATTTTTGTAAATATTTAAACAACATTATGTTAGAATATTTTACAGTAAGTTTTTAAAAAATGTTTTGCATGTTATGAAAACGCTTAATGTCCTTTATATAATAAACGTTTTCTGTAAACCTTTTCTAACCTTTTGAATAATGTCGATTTTGCAGTAAGTTTAAAAAAAATGTTTTGAATGTTATGAAAACGCTTTTAAGCGTTTTTCATAACATTCAAAACATTAAAATGTCCTTTATATAATAAACGTTTTCTGTAAACCTTTTCTAACCTTTTGCGAATAATGTCGATTATTATAGTATGTACAATGATAGAAGGAGTTGATGCATGTTCATGTTTAGGTATTTCAATAAATTGACTAAAATTAAATGCTGATTTTAGCTTAGAGGCTATTTCTTTCTGTTATCATTCCTGCTATACACGCTCGCCGTGATTGATACCAGTTTTTCTTAAACACAAATGAGTACATGTTGCTTTTCTAAAATAAACATAATTAAATTTTGGATTTATTTAGCGCCTTTTTCCAAATCTTAGAGGACTCAAAGCGTTGTAATTTTGCTGCCATGGCGAATCATCACAATCAGATCGCATCAACTAGGCTGCGGCAGGGTGCGGCTGAAACCTTAGCACTTAGATTGTAACATTCTTTAATTAACTGTGCAGCTCCCCAAATTAAATTGGGTGAAGGAAGTTTTTAATAACCTAACAACTAATCACCGATTTTTGAAAGCAGGAGGAAACCCGAGATCCAGGAGATAACCTGCGAGAGCGAGCAAGGAATCGGGATAAACCAAGTGCACATATAATCCTTGGGCACAGCTGGGGCTTGAACCCGGGAACTCGCTCTCCCTCTTCCTCTTAGGTGATCGTACATTTAAAAAGGTTTGATTTGATTGCATTTCCCATTATCTTTATTAAAAGATTATGTTTATTTGAGTATATTAATATTTTTTAATGATATCTTTGATTCTGGTAGGTTGTTTTTCTGAATCAATGTCGCATGTGTGTGTCCAGTGTGTCGCAAGCATTAACAAAATCATATGAAACTATCTTGTACACGTTGTAGTAACCTAACGGGCAAAGAATTATAAAAGTATTTCTGGCATTTTAAGTCATGCAGTAATGACATTATGTTGCCGTTTAATCACAATACTGATGACAATGCATTTTTACTTGATTTTTTAAAGAATTTCGAAGATACTATAAATTTCGAAAAAATGGTGGATAATTTAATAAGGTTTAAAGATGATGAATAATATAATTATTTCAAACTCGTTGGTTTATAGGCTTGTACAATGTGTTTTTGTGTAAAAGTATTATACTATTAAAAACAATTATGATTTTAGAAATAACCACTCTACACAATCACTATACTTGATTTTGTGAATGATATCAGTGAAAGTATACAGATAAAATCATGGAAATAACATTCCTTTGCCCCACACATTTTTTCTTGTCCCCCCTCCTTCCATTTTTTGAGGTGAAACCCTCCAAATTACGTAAATTTCCATTTTTTGCGGTAATATGCACAAAATTTGTTGATTTTGCCACCCTGAAATTCACTTTGCCCACCCCCTCCCCGAAATAAATTACTGGTGCTGCAACTGATGCCCATACGAAATTCAACATATTTGTTAAAAAGTTAATTATTATTTCATTATTATATAATTTAAGCTTTCTTTATACATAGTTACAACATTCAGTGTCTAGCACTACTTTCCTAGAAGGCCCTGATTTACATAAATATAGGTACAATTACATATACAAAATACACTTAAGCAAATATAAAATTACAATTTAATATAAGAACTAGCTAATAGTACATATAATTATAATACACAATACAGAAAAGAAAGAGCTAATACTCTAAAGGTATTGAAACTAAAATAATTGTTTGCCTTTAAATGGTCAATTTTGAAGAATGTTTTTGAATTGGTTTATTAAATGGTTAAAAGATCAAAATGTAGGCGAGCATTTTGTGGAAGTTTATTCCAAGTAATTGCAGACCTTGTTCTAAAGGTAGGCTCAGCAGCATTGGTTTTTGAATGATGAGCAACAAGTGTATTCGAAAGCTGATGTCTAGTTGGATATGAGTGAAATGAATTTGTAAAAAATAATTGAGAACTTAAATAATTTGGTGCATTGCCTTTGAGGCATTTAAACACAATAATGAGGTTGATTATGAGTTGATTAGTTCAACGGTCGTGAAGTTTACACCAATGCAATGTTTCTATCATATCGTTATAATGTATGTAAATATTAAAATATTAGTCTTGGAGTACGTTCTTTATTATGTGCATGTTAATGTGGGAAAATGATGATATAAAAGTGTCCAATATTGTAAGTCTTTTTACTTGGGATTGCATCCTATCCATCGGGGTTTTTTGTTATTATTATTGTTATTATTATTGTATTTTTATGTTTTTTTATGATGGAAAAATAAATTTGTATAATTTGTAACAACAAAAACAACTCTTCTTATGATACAAATGTATAGAACGAAATGTATTGAATAAATATATTGAAGGAAGTGATAAATTTGCGCAAAGATATTAAATTTGTGTGTATCATGTATTCTACACAACAAATAATATGAAGTTTCTACTCCGTTTAGTTTTAAAGAAATACCTACTTAAAATCCATCGATTATCATAATTTTGTGCAATATTTATTTGTATAAATATCAAATAGTGCAATAGTATTGTTATGAACTATTTTGCAGTGATGCTTTCACGAAAACCGCATCGCACAACGTACACACTCTACTAACGATCATGACTAAAACCAATGTAAGTGTATTGAAAGAAAACCCCGGAAAACACGAATATGCATGGAAAATATCAATTAGTCTTATTTGACAAATTAAACATTTGTCATAATAAATAGCAGGCGTGTCATTGACGAAATATTCTGCAATTCTGGAAATGTATTTGTAATTCTGGACGAACAACTTTTAGTATTTCAAATTAATTTTTCGCATAACAAATGATACATTAAATGGATTATATAAATATTTCAAAATAATATATAGCTGCGTTTCAAGAAGAAAAGGTCGCAAACCACTATAAGCCAAAATAGACTCATTTCCAAATGGCTTAGTTCAATAACCTTTATTTAACAAATATTTAAATGGTGCATAATAAGGGGTAAGTACGGACTGTGTCCTTGAGATCCCAGTGAAAAGAATTTCAAAGTTCACAGCACAAGTGCCTTGTTGCATTGTTGTGTGCCTTGATCTTATATGCATTTGTTATATTATATTATTATTAATCAGATTTGCGATTGTAGTGATTTAATTTCTGTTGCTTGCAGCATGCGCAGCCTTTTTTAGTTGCTGTAGAGGACTGAGAAATCCCACGAAAGATATTAAAGCGTACGTAGTGCTCATCAAGACAAACCAAAACCAGCAAAAATGGAAATAGAGGCTACAATTGATGCAGCAGCGGGTCCCCATGTTGATCACTCACAAGCCAATGGTGATTCGACAACAGATTGTGGAGATATAAAAATATCAGAAACTGATGGCGACCTTTATGATATACAGTCCGATGCTAACAATGGTCAAAAGGATGTTATATCGCAAGATAGTGTCAAAAGTGATCAATTAAAACCGGTTGGATTTTTTCAGCTATTTCGCTTCTGTACTGAACTCGATGTTTTGCTGATAATTTTAGCAACCTTAGGGTCGATCGCCCACGGTGCAGCTTTACCGATTGTCATACTATACTTAGGGAAAATAACGGATTCATTCATTGCACTTGGGTCAATAAAAAATATGACCACCACCGACACTGACCTCGATTTTTCATCAGAAGAAATTGTTGAATTTTCTATTACGTATGTTTACATTGGACTCTGTGTAGGAGCTGTTGCTTTCCTACAAGTTGGATTCTGGACTTTAACTGCCGAGCGCCAGGTTCACAACATCCAACTAAAATTCTTCCATTCGATCCTTCACCAAGATATTGCATGGTTTGACACTCAGACCTCAGGTGATCTTGCCAACCGTTTTTCAGATGACATAGCTCAGATCCAAAAGGGAATTGGAGAAAAACTAGCAACTATATTACAATACACGACATCCTGTATTGGTGGATTGATCTTGGGATTTGTGAAAAGTTGGGAATTGGCCCTAGTGATTCTTTCTTTCGTAGGTCTGATTATTTTTCCCGCTATCACGATCACTACAAGATTTACACGTAGACTTACGCAACGTAAGCTGGGAGGTTACGGAAAGGCGGGAAGCATTGCAGAGGAGGTCTTATCAGCTATACGTACTGTGGTGGCTTTTAGTGGGGAAAAGAAAGAAAGTAAACGGTAAGGATTATGTTTTGTTTTCTTCCTCTCTTCTTCTCCTTCTTCTTCTTCTTAAACATGTATCCGGCTGCTTAAACATTCCGGGATAAATAAAAGCAGTATGACTAATAGTAGATTGAATCCACTACTTCTTCAACAGCCACGCATGGCGATTTTGTTCCGCCGTGTTTAACATGTTTAATAGACTTAGGGCAAGCGCGGATCCAGGGGGGGTGCTTTGGTGGCTGCAGCACCCCGGGGTATGAATCGCAAAAAAAAAAAAAAAAAAAAGAGAGAGAGAAAAGAAAGAAAGAAAGAAAAGAAAGAAAGAAAGAGAGAGAAAGAAAGAAAGGAAAAAGTATGCACCAAATCGCGCGAATTGAGTTCAGAAATGCAAAATTTCCCTAGGCAAGGGGATGCAGCCCCCTTCCAACACCCTGGGCCCCCGTATTGGTCACTTACTTTACAGCAGGCGCGATTTGGGGGCGGGCCCTCTTCCCACAAAAAAGGAAATGAGAGAAGAGAAGAGAAAGGGGAAAAGCTAAAAAAAGGAGAAAAAGAGAAGAGAAATGGAGAAAAGGAGGAGAGAAAAGGTTAACTTGCACGTAATTGAGTTATAATTGAGGTTCATGCCTAAAAAACCGCAGAGTCGGGTCGATCGGAAGTAGGCCCTATAATATGGGCCAGCAATTTTTAGGCATTGCTTGAAGGCGGGACCTCGTACCAAAAGCATTTGAAAATTACTGCGGGCCCGCAGGGCCTATCACATTTTGTCACCTAAGTCACTACAATAATAGGAAAAACTTCATGGACGGGCCGTCATTCACAAATTTTCGGCTTTTTCAAACTAAAATATTTTACACAATAATAATACCAAAATGGTCCACCAAATCGCTTCAATTAGGTATTCAGTTTGCAAAATTTTCCAACTTCTGAGGGGGAATATCCCCCCTCAGACACCCCCTTACGTACTGGATAAATAAGTGGCCATTTTCATTTCTGCTCAATTATGTTTAAAACAATTTATAGGCCTACAACAATAGGGAAGCGGAAAGGCTTCATGGCCCGTCATATCACACATTTTCGGCTTTTTCAAACTTAAATTGTACACACCAATAATGCCAAAATGGTCCACCAAATCGCTTCAAGGAGGTCTTCATTTTGCAAAATTTCCAACTTCAGAGGGGGGACACATCCCCCCTCAGACACCCCCCTGCGTAGTGCATAAACAATATATAGGCCTATAACAATAGGGAAAACTTGTCCACGAAAGGCTTCATGTCCCATCATTTCACAAATTTTCGGCTTTTTCAACATGCTCAAACAAAATTTACACACTCTATAGTGACAAAATGGTCCACCAAATGGCTTCAATTAGGTCTTCATTTTTCAAAAGTTTCTTACTTCTCAGGGGGGCACATCCCCCCTCAGACACCCCCCTGCGTCGCGCAAGCGCGACGCGATGCCCGCTTCGCGCCCATTTTTTACTTGTTTGTGATTTTTTAAAGCACCCCGGGGGGAAGCAGTCCTGGATCCGCCCTTGACTTAGGGTAATATGTAAGCTTACCGTAGTCTTTCAACACACATGTTCTTGTACACGTCAAAGAAAAGGTTTATAATGAGACCAAAAATGAAGCGATATTTTCATACTTTAGTTTTCTACCCAGAGTCGAAATGTAGGCATCGAAGATCAAAGGTATAAATTGTGTACATCAGAGTCAATTTCGATGAGGTCACTGGCAACCAAGTGATTCGCTAGGAGTGGTTAATTTTCCCGACCGTACTAAAAGAATTATTTACCCGGTGTAGTTGATGTGTACCATAGACAAAATGATCATTATTATAAAAACAGCATGGGCCACATGATGTTCAGCTCCTTTAACTACTTCAAATCACATTAACCTTCAGTAGGTGGAGTGGTACATAGAGCACTTCCTACCAACCCCCCTCAGGGCGATAGGGTCAGTACTTTGGCCCGGAAGCAAAATGTCATAAATACATCTAGTATAGTAGAATCTAGTATAATTATAGGGGAAAACTGGTCAATATAAATCTGGGCCGACTTAGTTAATATAATATCCCGGGTATAATAATTATGCACTACAAAGTCTGCAGGCTTGTGGTTGGAGTTGGGCTAAGCCTTGGTCGTTTTGTCTACTGTCTTCATTTCATTAGCACCAGAAGCAAAACTGTTTGTTTAATAACGTTGGTGTTTACTGCGAGTCCTTTAGTTGCAATAATCGTTTCATCTTTCTTTTTCTTTTATCAGGTACTACAACCATCTCCATCACGCCAAAAGACATGGCATAAAGAAAGACACAATTCAAGGGCTTTTCATAGGCATCTTCTACTTTGCCATCTACGGTTGCTATTCGTTGTCATTTTGGTATGGCACAAGACTTGTCCTACGGGGTGATATAAGTGCAGGTGATATATTTACAGTTTTCGCCGCCGTTTTACTTGGATTCTTCTCTCTTGGCAACGTCGCACCTAACTTCACTGAAATCGCCACTGCAAGAGGAGCTGCAGCAGTTGTCTGGAAGATCATCGATAGGAAGTCTGAAATTGATAGCAGTTCCGATGAAGGAATCATACCCGACACGATGAAAGGTCAAATTCATTTTGAGAACGTACACTTTGCGTATCCGAGTAGGAAAGATATTAAAGTACTTGATGGTTTAAGCTTACAGGTTAATGTTGGTGAGACAGTGGCACTTGTAGGGGCAAGTGGCAATGGTAAAAGCACAACAGCAAGACTAGTTCAAAGATTGTATGATATCAACAATGGAAAGATTGAAATTGATGGGAATGACATCAGAGAATTGAATGTCAGTTGGCTGCGCAGGCATATTGGTGTCGTTAATCAAGAGCCGGTGTTATTTGCCACTACGATTCAAGAAAACATCAGGTATGGACGGATAGATGCCTCAAACGATGACATTGTCAAAGCTGCAATTGAAGCCAATGCCCATGACTTCATCTCAGCTCTACCAGATGGTTATGACACACTTGTAGGAGACCGTGGGGTTAAATTATCAGGTGGACAAAGACAAAGGGTAGCGATTGCCAGAGCATTACTCAGAGATCCTGAAATTCTCTTGTTAGATGAGGCAACATCGGCATTGGATACGGAGAGCGAGTCATTGGTGCAAAACGCACTTGATAAAGCTAAACTTGGACGTACGTCAATCGTGATTGCACACAGACTATCTACTATCAAAAATGCAGATGTCATATGTGTTATTGATAAAGGAACAATCGTTGAGAAGGGTAAACATGAAGATCTAATGGGGATCTCTGACGGTATTTACGGAGAGTTAGCAACAGGAAAGTTGAAAGAAAGAAAGGGTAGATCATCGCTCAATCAAGAACAAATTCTGAAAGACATCGGAGATGTGGTGAAATCTGTGAATGAATCTGATGTTAAAGTCGTTGATAAAGAAGATGAAAAGGAAAAGGCAGCTAAGCTGAAGAAACAAGATGAACTTGACGTGAAAAAGTATTTCAGCGTCGGCAAAATTATGAAAATGAACTCCCTGAATCATTGTACATCATAATTGGGATCATTGCATCAGCTATTGCCGGCGCAGTGTCACCAGTATATGCTTATCTATTCAGCAGAATCATTGCAACATTTGCAATTCAAGACATAGATGAACTAAAGGAACAAATTGCGTTTCTATGCGGTATGTTTATTGTGTTAGCAACAGCTGCGCTTATCTCCAACGTAATTCAAACCGCTGCTTTTGGTAAATCTGGCGAAGAATTGACTCTACGATTGAGGCATTTGAGTTTTAAGGCAATGCTAAGACAAAATATTGCATGGTTTGATGATGACCAAAACAGCGTAGGTATCCTTACCACGAGGCTTTCAACAGAAGCATCAGAAGTTAAAGGTATCACTGGAGTCAGGATTGGCTTTATTTTGCAAGTGTTCTGCGATATGGGAGTAGCCATTATCATCTCTCTATATTTTGGATGGCAGTTGACTCTTTTGCTCTTAGGGTTTATTCCTTTAATCGCACTAGCGGTTAGTATTAATTTTACAATCTTGACAGGAAGCAATGTGGCCAGAAAAAAGGAGCAGGAAAAAGCTGGTAAATTAGTCCTGGAATCAATAGAAAAGATTCGCACAGTTGTATCACTGACAAGGGAGAAAGATATATATGGTAACTTCAGATCAATACTAATGGGTCCGTACATGAAAAGTCAAAGGAACTCCATCATTACTGGGGTAACATTTGCCTCCACCCAGCTTACCATCTATTTAGCATTTGCATCTGTATTCCGTTTAGGTGGTTATTTAGTAGCGAACGGACTTTTGGAATTCGAGAATATGTTTTTGGTTCTTGCGGCAATTGTCTTCGGAAGCATAGGCCTTGGGCGTATAATTACTGGCATACCTGATTATGGCAGAGCAAAAATTTCCGCATGCCATATACTCAAAATACTAGATAGGGTACCACCAATTGACAGTTATAGTACAGAAGGTTCCAAACCGGATTCGTTTAAATCAATAGTTCACTTCAAAGACTTATATTTCAAATACCCAACGCGCCCAAACGTCCAAGTACTTAGAGGACTAACGGTTTCTATAACACCAGGAGAAACCTTGGCATTGGTGGGAAGTAGCGGGTGTGGAAAGAGCACAATATTCAATCTAACGGAACGATTATATGATCCACATCAAGGAAATGTGTACTTGGATCAGTTTGATATTAAGGATCTGAATATTCAGTGGTTAAGATCTCAAATTGGCTTGGTGTCTCAAGAACCAGTTTTGTTTGACGGGACAATCGCGTATAATATAGCGTACGGTGATAATGCCCGCCATGTACCGCTTACTGAAATCATCGAGTGCGCCAAGAATGCTAACATCCACAGCTTTATCGAGAAACTACCACTTGGGTATGACACAAACATAGGTGAAAGAGGTACGCAGCTTTCAGGTGGGCAGAAACAAAGAATTGCGATCGCAAGAGCCTTGGTTCGAAACCCAAAACTACTTCTTCTAGATGAAGCTACATCCGCGTTAGATTCGGAAAACGAAAAAGCTGTACAAGATGCCCTTGATGATGCTAAGAAAGGCCGCACATGTATTACTATTGCTCATCGGTTGTCTACTATCCATGATGTTGATAAGATTGCTGTCATTCACGGAGGAGAAGTAGCTGAACTTGGTACACACGATGAATTGATGAAACGCAAAGGGCAGTATTATAGTTTGTATACTGCTCAAGACCTAAAAACTTAATTACTGCCCTTTTCATGCACACAAATTGCATTGCCTTTACATTCAATATTGGAACTGCATTTTCATCAATGCGTACGATTTTTGTAGTTATAAAGTTGATACGGATACTGCATGTTTGGATTTGTAAAATTCAACTATGGAGCATAGTTGGAAGAGTGGAAGATTTTAGAAACAACCTCATGAAAAGGATAAACATTGATGGAATGATAAAGTGAATGAATGAATGAATGAATGAATGAATGAATGAATGAATGAATGAATGAATGAATGAATGAATGAATGAATGAATGAATGAATGAATGAATGAATGAATAAATGAATGAATTAGTTATGGGCTACTGCATCACTCAGTAGGCCCACTAAATGTATGTCATCACAAGGCAGAATATCCAGAACTAAATGCGATAAGGTTTTGCCTTCAAAGTTTTTTGTCAAATCTGGCTTTGGATGATAATCTTGTTCGTTTTATATTCAAATCACGCCTACAACTTTTAGAGTATAATTCTCTCCTGCACAAATACTATCCCAACACGTACTCAAAAACATGTCGCATTTGTAATAACTATACTGTATCCAACATCATAAATGGTTGTATGCTAGACACGACCGTATTGTGGCTCTTATTAGGGAGGAAACCATGAAACTACACCTCCAGTTTGATATTTTCAGCGACCATAACAAGCGACTTTCGTGGTACTCAATCTGATTTCCAATACATCCATCACAGAAAACCCGATCTCCTTATTTGTGATCGTCAGAATATGCAAGCTTTTATTGTTGATATGACTTGCCCATTTGATGCTTAACACATGTTATAACACCAAATTAAATATTTACCGACCACTTAAAGGGCATATATATTGCAAAAACAAGTTTAATTCCATTCGAATCGAAGAGAATAATTACTACATTACAAGTTGACACTCGTTGCAATTTTGTTGTAGCTCTTTTGATGCTCAATGATGTATGTAATGCGCGACCTTGTACACGAGAAATAGGGAAGACACAACAAATTCTTAGGCCAAAATGTTTGTTTTTTTTATTATTTTTTAAAAACTAGATAAAAATATCTAGGACCCGTTTTTTCATTTTTTTTAATTTTGACCAATTTCACCAAAATATTGAAAATTTGGGCCAAAATCGGGCTTTTTTATGATTTTTTTGAAAAATCAGCATTTTTGGTGCAAAATTCTCAAAGTTGGTCGAAATTTTAAAAAAAAATGAAAAAAAAAAAGTCCTAGATATTTTAGTTTTTAAAAATTAATAAAAAAAAATTGGCCCAAGAATTTTTTTGTTATGGTGCACGAAAAAGAAGTGTGCCAAAAACCGTTATTTTTGGGATTTTGGCCCAAAAATGGCATTTAGGCCCAAATTTGACCTCACAGATGAACTTATCAAGTCTTTGCCATTCTAAATATGTATATTTTTATAAACTTTAGACCAACAATTTAGCAGTTATGAGGCCCGAAAGTTTCCATAATTCCAGGGTTCAGACCAACCTTAAGTTATTATCATAATTATTAGGATAAATTATAGTAGGATTTATTTATATTTATAACATTCGACCAAAGCAGGGCAAAATCCACTAGTGCTTAGAGCCTACTAATTTCAAAGGATGTCAACCGAATATGAGAAGAGGTTCGATGCAGGAGGAAAATCGGAGTACCCGGAGAAAAACCTGCTTGGACGAGCAAGGGTTGGCAACAAAACTCATATGTGAAACACGAGAATGAAACCCGGGCCACAGTAATAAGAAGCGAGTGAGAAGACTACTCTTTCTACACAGACATGTAAGACTATTGTTAAAAATGTCATTTTCCAACAAATACTTTAAAATCGTTTTGTGCGTTTTTAACTGGTAATGTTGTGTTTTGGTTTTTATAAAAACGTTTTAATAACATTAAACATTAAACGTCATGTTTCATGACAACGTTTTGAAAACGTTTTGTATGAAAACATAATATAACAACATTTTTGAAATGTTGTCAAAATGTTATTGTAAATTATTTTTGTAAATATTTAAACAACATTATGTTAGAACATTTTACAGTAAGTTTTTAAAAAATGTTTTGCATGTTATGAAAACGCTTAATGTCCTTTATATAATAAACGTTTTCTGTAAACCTTTTCTAACCTTTTGAATAATGTCGATTTTGCAGTAAGTTTTAAAATAATGTTTTGAATGTTATGAAAACGCTTTTAAGCGTTTTCATAACATTCAAAACATTAAAATGTCCTTTATATAATAAACGTTTTCTGTAAACCTTTTCTAACCTTTTGCGAATAATGTCGATTTTGCATTAAGTTTTTAAACAATGTTTTGAATGTTATGAAAACGCTTAATGTCCTTTATATACCCTTATCTAACCCGACTATAAACGTTTTCTGTAAACCTTTTCTAACCTTTTGCTAATAATGTCGATTATTATAGTATGTACAATGATAGAAGGAGTTGCTGCATGTTCATGTTTAGGTATTTCAATAAATTGAATAAAATTAAATGCTGATTTTAGCTTAGAGGCTATTTCTTTCTGTTATCATTCCTGCTATACACGCTCGCCGTGATTGATAACAGTTTTTTTTAAACACAAATGAGTACATGTTGCTTTTCTAAAATAAACATAATTAAATTTTGGATTTATATAGCGCCTTTTTCCAAATCTTAGAGGACTCAAAGCGTTGTAATTTTGCTGCCATGGCGAATCATCACAATCAGATCGCATCAACTAGGCTGCGGCAGGGTGCGGCTGAAACCTTAGCACTTAGATTGTAACATTCTTTAATTAACTGTGCAGCTCCCCAAATTAAATTGGGTGAAGGAAGTTTTTAATAACCTAACAACTAATCACCGATTTTTGAAAGCAGGAGGAAACCCGAGATCCAGGAGAAAACCTGCGAGAGCGAGCAAGGAATCGGGATAAACCAAGTGCACATATAATCCTTGGGCACAGCTGGGGCTTGAACCCGGGAACTCGCTCTCCCTCTTCCTCTTAGGTGATCGTGCATTTAAAAAGGTTTGATTTGATTGCATTTCCCATTATCTTTATTAAAAGATTATGTTTATTTGAGTATATTAATATTTTTTAATGATATCTTTGATTCTGGTACAAATGTAGGTTGTTTTTCTGAAACAATGTGGGGTGTGTGTGTCCAGTGTGTCGCAAGCATTAACAAAATCATATGAAACTATCTTGTACACGTTGTAGTAACCTAACGGGCAAAGAATTATAAAAGTATTTCTGGCATTTTAAGTCATGCAGTAATGACATTATGTTGCCGTTTAATCACAATACTGATGACAATGCATTTTTACTTGATTTTTTTAAAGAATTTCGAAGATACTATAAATTTCGAAAAAATGGTGGATAATTTAATAAGGTTTAAAGATGATGAATAATATAATTATTTCAAACTCGTTGGTTTATAGGCTTGTACAATGTGTTTTTTGTGTAAAAGAATTATACTTTTATAAAACAATTATGATTTTAGAAATAACCACTCTACACAATCACTGTACTTGATTTTGTGAATGATATCAGTGAAAGTATACAGATAAAATCATGGAAATAACATTCCTTTGCCCCACCAATTTTTTTCTTGTCCCCCCTCCTTCCATTTTTTGAGGTGAAACCCTCCAAATTACGTAAATTTCCATTTTTTCCGGTAATAAGCACAAAATTGGTTGATTTTGCCACCCTGAAATTCACTTTGCCCACGCCCTCCCCGAAATAAATTACTGGTGCTGCAACTGATGCCCATACGAAATTCAACATATTTGTTAAAAAGTTAATTATTATTTCATTATTATATAATTTAAGCTTTCTTTATACATAGTTACAACATTCAGTGTCTAGCACTACTTTCCTAGAAGGCCCTGATTTACAGAAATATAGGTACAATTACATATACAAAATACACTTAAGCAAATATAAAATTACAATTTAATATAAGAACTAGCTAATAGTGCATATAATTATAATACACAATACAGAAAAGAAAGAGCTAATACTCTAAAGGTATTGAAACTAAAATAATTGTTTGCCTTTAAATGGTCAATTTGAAGAATGTTTTTGAATTGGTTTATTAAATGGTTAAAAGATCAAAATGTAGGCGAGCATTTTGTGGAAGTTTATTCCAAGTAATTGCAGACCTTGTTCTAAAGGTAGGCTCAGCAGCATTGGTTTTTGAATGATGAGCAACAAGTGTATTCGAAAGCTGATGTCTAGTTGGATATGAGTGAAATGAATTTGTAAAAAATAATTGAGAACTTAAATAATTTGGTGCATTGCCTTTGAGGCATTTAAACACAATAATGAGGTTGATTATGAGTTGATTAGTTCAACGGTCGTGAAGTTTACACCAATGCAATGTTTCTATCATATCGTTATAATGTATGTAAATATTAAAATATTAGTCTTGGAGTACGTTCTTTATTATGTGCATGTTAATGTGGGAAAATGATGATATAAAAGTGTCCAATATTGTAAGTCTTTTTACTTGGGATTGCATCCTATCCATCGGGTTTTTTTGTTATTATTATTGTTATTATTATTGTATTTTTATGTTTTTTATGATGGAAAATAAATTTGTATAATTTGTAACAACAAAAACAACTCTTCTTATGATACAAATGTATAGAACGAAATGTATTGAATAAATATATTGAAGGAAGTGATAAATTTGCGCAAAGATATTAAATTTGTGTGTATCATGTATTCTACACAACAAATAATATGAAGTTTCTACTCCGTTTAGTTTTAAAGAAATACCTACTTAAAATCCATCGATTATCATAATTTTGTGAAATATTTATTTGTATAAATATCAAATAGTGCAATAGTATTGTTATGAACTATTTTGCAGTGATGCTTTCACGAAAACCGCATCGCACAACGTACACACTCTACTAACGATCATGACTAAAACCAATGTAAGTGTATTGAAAGAAAACCCCGGAAAACACGAATATGCATGGAAAATATCAATTAGTCTTATTTGACAAATTAAACATTTGTCATAATAAATAGCAGGCGTGTCATTGACGAAATATTCTGCAATTCTGGAAATGTATTTGTAATTCTGGACGAACAACTTTTAGTATTTCAAATTAATTTTTCGCATAACAAATGATACATTAAATGGATTATATAAATATTTCAAAATAATATATAGCTGCGTTTCAAGAAGAAAAGGTCGCAAACCACTATAAGCCAAAATAGACTCATTTCCAAATGGCTTAGTTCAATAACCTTTATTTAACAAATATTTAAATGGTGCATAATAAGGGGTAAGTACGGACTGTGTCCTTGAGATCCCAGTGAAAAGAATTTCAAAGTTCACAGCACAAGTGCCTTGTTGCATTGTTGTGTGCCTTGATCTTATATGCATTTGTTATATTATATTATTATTAATCAGATTTGCGATTGTAGTGATTTAATTTCTGTTGCTTGCAGCATGCGCAGCCTTTTAGTTGCTGTAGAGGACTGAGAAATCCCACGAAAGATATTAAAGCGTACGTAGTGCTCATCAAGACAAACCAAAACCAGCAAAAATGGAAATAGAGGCTACAATTGATGCAGCAGCGGGTCCCCATGTTGATCACTCACAAGCCAATGATGATTCGACAACAGATTGTGGAGATATAAAAATATCAGAAACTGATGGCGACCTTTATGATATACAGTCCGATGCTAACAATGGTCAAAAGGATGTTATATCGCAAGATAGTGTCAAAAGTGATCAATTAAAACCGGTTGGATTTTTCAGCTATTTCGCTTCTGTACTGAACTCGATGTTTTGCTGATAATTTTAGCAACCTTAGGGTCGATCGCCCACGGTGCAGCTTTACCGATTGTCATACTATACTTAGGGAAAATAACGGATTCATTCATTGCACTTGGGTCAATAAAAAATATGACCACCACCGACACTGACCTCGATTTTTCATCAGAAGAAATTGTTGAATTTTCTATTACGTATGTTTACATTGGACTCTGTGTAGGAGCTGTTGCTTTCCTACAAGTTGGATTCTGGACTTTAACTGCCGAGCGCCAGGTTCACAACATCCAACTAAAATTCTTCCATTCGATCCTTCACCAAGATATTGCATGGTTTGACACTCAGACCTCAGGTGATCTTGCCAACCGTTTTTCAGATGACATAGCTCAGATCCAAAAGGGAATTGGAGAAAAACTAGCAACTATATTACAATACACGACATCCTGTATTGGTGGATTGATCTTGGGATTTGTGAAAAGTTGGGAATTGGCCCTAGTGATTCTTTCTTTCGTAGGTCTGATTATTTTTCCCGCTATCACGATCACTACAAGATTTACACGTAGACTTACGCAACGTGAGCTGGGAGGTTACGGAAAGGCGGGAAGCATTGCAGAGGAGGTCTTATCAGCTATACGTACTGTGGTGGCTTTTAGTGGGGAAAAGAAAGAAAGTAAACGGTAAGGATTATGTTTTGTTTTCTTCCCCTCTTCTTCTCCTTCTTCTTCTTCTTAAACATGTATCCGGCTGCTTAAACATTCCGGGATAAATAAAAGCAGTATGACTAATAGTAGATTGAATCCACTACTTCTTCAACAGCCACGCATGGCGATTTTGTTCCGCCGTGTTTAACATGTTTAATAGACTTAGGGTAATATGTAAGCTTACCGTAGTCTTTCAACACACATGTTCTTGTACACGTCAAAGAAAAGGTTTATAATGAGACCAAAAATGAAGCGATATTTTCATACTTTAGTTTTCTACCCAGAGTCGAAATGTAGGCATCGAAGATCAAAGGTATAAATTGTGTACATCAGAGTCAATTTCGATGAGGTCACTGGCAACCAAGTGATTCGCTAGGAGTGGTTAATTTTCCCGACCGTACTAAAAGAATTATTTACCCGGTGTAGTTGATGTGTACCATAGACAAAATGATCATTATTATAAAAACAGCATGGGCCACATGATGTTCAGCTCCTTTAACTACTTCAAATCACATTAACCTTCAGTAGGTGGAGTGGTACATAGAGCACTTCCTACCAACCCCCCTCAGGGCGATAGGGTCAGTACTTTGGCCCGGAAGCAAAATGTCATAAATACATCTAGTATAGTAGAATCTAGTATAATTATAGGGGTAAACTGGTCAATATAAATCTGGGCCGACTTAGTTAATATAATATCCCGGTATAATAATTATGCACTACAAAGTCTGCAGGCTTGTGGTTGGAGTTAGGCTAAGCCTTGGTCGTTTTGTCTACTGTCTTCATTTCATTAGCACCAGAAGCAAAACTGTTTGTTTAATAACGTTGGTGTTTACTGCGAGTCCTTTAGTTGCAATAATCGTTTCATCTTTCTTTTTCTTTTATCAGGTACTACAACCATCTCCATCACGCCAAAAGACATGGCATAAAGAAAGACACAATTCAAGGGCTTTTCATAGGCATCTTCTACTTTGCCATCTACGGTTGCTATTCGTTGTCATTTTGGTATGGCACAAGACTTGTCCTACGGGGTGATATAAGTGCAGGTGATATATTTACAGTTTTCGCCGCCGTTTTACTTGGATTCTTCTCTCTTGGCAACGTCGCACCTAACTTCACTGAAATCGCCACTGCAAGAGGAGCTGCAGCAGTTGTCTGGAAGATCATCGATAGGAAGTCTGAAATTGATAGCAGTTCCGATGAAGGAATCATACCCGACACGATGAAAGGTCAAATTCATTTTGAGAACGTACACTTTGCGTATCCGAGTAGGAAAGATATTAAAGTACTTGATGGTTTAAGCTTACAGGTTAATGTTGGTGAGACAGTGGCACTTGTAGGGGCAAGTGGCAATGGTAAAAGCACAACAGCAAGACTAGTTCAAAGATTGTATGATATCAACAATGGAAAGATTGAAATTGATGGGAATGACATCAGAGAATTGAATGTCAGTTGGCTGCGCAGGCATATTGGTGTCGTTAATCAAGAGCCGGTGTTATTTGCCACTACGATTCAAGAAAACATCAGGTATGGACGGATAGATGCCTCAAACGATGACATTGTCAAAGCTGCAATTGAAGCCAATGCCCATGACTTCATCTCAGCTCTACCAGATGGTTATGACACACTTGTAGGAGACCGTGGGGTTAAATTATCAGGTGGACAAAGACAAAGGGTAGCGATTGCCAGAGCATTACTCAGAGATCCTGAAATTCTCTTGTTAGATGAGGCAACATCGGCATTGGATACGGAGAGCGAGTCATTGGTGCAAAACGCACTTGATAAAGCTAAACTTGGACGTACGTCAATCGTTATTGCACACAGACTATCTACTATCAAAAATGCAGATGTCATATGTGTTATTGATAAAGGAACAATCGTTGAGAAGGGTAAACATGAAGATCTAATGGGGATCTCTGACGGTATTTACGGAGAGTTAGCAACAGGAAAGTTGAAAGAAAGAAAGGGTAGATCATCGCTCAATCAAGAACAAATTCTGAAAGACATCGGAGATGTGGTGAAATCTGTGAATGAATCTGATGTTAAAGTCGTTGATAAAGAAGATGAAAAGGAAAAGGCAGCTAAGCTGAAGAAACAAGATGAAATTGACGTGAAAAAGTATTTCAGCATCGGCAAAATTATGAAGCTGAACTCCCCTGAATCATTGTACATCGTAATTGGGACCATTGCATCAGCCGTTGCCGGTGCAGTGTCACCTGTATATGCTTATCTTTTCAGCAGAATCATTGCAACATTTGCAATTCAAGACAGAGATGAACTAAACGAACAAATCGCGTTTCTATGCGGTATGTTTATTGTGTTAGCAACAGCTGCGCTTATCTCCAATGTAATTCATACCGCAGCCTTTGGTAAATCTGGCGAAGAATTGACTCTACGATTGAGGCATTTGAGTTTCAAGGCAATGCTAAGACAAAATATTGCATGGTTTGATGATGACCGAAACAGCATAGGGATCCTTACTACCAAATTGTCAACAGAAACATCAGAAGTTAAAGGTATCACTGGAGTCAGGATTGGCTTCATTTTTCAAGTGTTCTGCAATATGGGAGTAGCCATTATCATTTCTCTATATTTTGGATGGCAGTTGACTCTCGCAATTTTGGGTTTTTTTCCTTTAATAGCACTGACGGGTGGTATTGATTGGAAACTCTTTTCAGGAAGCAATGTTGCCAGAAAAGATGAGCAGGAAAAAGCTGGTAAATTGGTTCTGGAATCAATAGAAAACATTCGCACTGTTGTATCACTGACCAGGGAGAAAGATATATATAGTAACTTCAGATCGATACTAAAGGATCCATACATGAGAAGTCAAAGGAACTCCATCATTGCTGGGGTGACATTTGCCTTCGCTCAGGTTGTCATCTATTTCGCATATGCATCTGTATTTCGTTTAGGTGGTTATTTAGTAGCGAACAGACTTATGGAATTCGAGAATATTTTTTTGGTTTTTGCGGCAATTGTGTTCGGCGGCCGTGGGCTTGGGCGTATAATTACTGTTATACCTGATTATGGCAAGGCGAAAATTTCCGCAAGCCATATATTCAAACTTCTAGATAGGGTACCACCAATTGACAGTTATTGCACAGAAGGTTCCAAACCGGATTCATTTACACCAATAGTTGACTTCAAAGACGTGTATTTCAATTATCCAATGCGTCCAAACGTCCAAGTACTTCGAGGATTATCGGTTACTGTAACACCAGGCGAAACCTTGGCATTGGTGGGAAGTATCGGGTGTGGAAAGAGCACAATGGTCAATCTAACGGAACGATTATATGATCCACACCAAGGGAATGTGTACCTGGATCGGTTTGATGTTAAGGATTTGAATATTCAGTGGTTAAGATCTCACATTGGCTTGGTGTCTCAAGAACCAGTTTTGTTTGACAGGACAATCGCGTATAATATAGCGTACGGTGATAATTCCCGCGATGTACCTCTTACTGAAATAATCGAGTGCGCCAAGAAGGCTAACATCCACAGCTTTATCGAGAAATTACCACTTGGGTATGACACAAACGTAGGTGAAAGAGGTACGCAGCTTTCAGCTGGGCAGAAACAAAGAATTGCGATCGCGAGAGCATTAGTTCGAAACCCAAAGCTACTGCTACTAGATGAAGCTACATCCGCCTTAGATTCGGAAAACGAAAAGGCTGTACAAGATGCCCTTGATGAAGCAAAGAAAGGCCGCACGTGTATTGCTATTGCCCATCGGTTGTCTACTATCCATGATGCTGAGACGATTGCTGTCATTCAGGGAGGAGTAGTAGCGGAACTTGGTACACACGATGAATTGATGGAAATCAAAGGGCAGTATCACAGTTTGTATACTGCTCAAGAACTGAAAACCTAAATGCTGTCCTTTCTATAGAGAAATTACACTGCCTTTATATTCAACATAGGAACTACATTTAAAATACCAATACGTGCTATTTTTGTAGTTATGTTATTCGAAAAAATGTTATTCGAATTATTATAGTAATTATTAAGTTCATTCGGATATTGCCTGTTTAAATCATTGTGAAATTCAACATTGTGCAACATGCATAGTTAGAAGGGTGGAAGATTTAAGACCAACAGAGTAGTGTACCTTATAATTATTTAAATGTTTCAATGATCAAGTGAATGAATGAATGAATAAACGAATGAATGAATAAATTAATAAATGAATGAATGAATGAGTGAATGAATGCATTTAATGAATGAAAGAATATAAAATGAATGAAAGAATGAATGCATAGTATTCAATATGGATTGTATTTTGTGAAAGTATATAGCCAGTTGGCCTATTATATTTTGGGCGCCTATATGCGTCTTTGTTACAAATAATGCTTATTCCCATACTATTTTGTAATGGTATCTCATTACAATATGAACTTTACTATTAATGGTAATTAATTTCATACAAAAAATGAAAACAAATTGAGAAGAAATAGTTTACTGTTCAAAAAATGATCAAAAAGTGTGGTCAAAATAATGTGTTTGTATAAAAAAAAATGTTATTCGAATTATTAATAGTAATTATTATGATCTACAATATATGTATCACATTTTTAAGTAAATATCTAGAGGTATGCAGCTTTCAGGTACGAAGAAATAAAGAATTGCGATCGCAAGAACCTTGGTTCGAAACCCGAAACTACTTACCCGGCAAACACAAAACGTTTTAGACATCATTCGCAAAAGGTTAAGAAGGTTGTCAGAAAACGTTTAAATGTCGGCTTATATAAAGGATTATATAAAGGCTATAAAACGTTTTCATAATATTCAAAAACATTTGTTGATAACCAACTACAATATTCTCGCATAATGTTATTTAAGTCTTGGCACAACATTCGGCAAAAAATGTTTGCAAAAAATATTTTACAATAACATTTTGAAATCATTTGAAAAATATTGTTGTAGTGTGTTTTCATACAAAACGTTTTAAAACGTTTCCATGACCGTTATATAACTCGACATTTATGTTATGTAAACGTTTCTATCTAAACCAACACCCAAAATATAACATGTTTAAAACGTTTTAAAACATATTTGTGTTTGTTGGGTATTTTTGATGAAGCCACATAATAAGACTATCTTAAATGTATAATTTACTTTAGTATGTACTGTTTTGGCGCTATTTTCTTTCAATTTATTAATTATTCAAATATCACTACGCAATGTCTTCCCATGTCTTGCACGGCTGACTAGGTCTCTGGGTAGTTCCAATCAAACAATTTTTAGGCCTTATGATGTGACACTTTATCTAGTATGAGTTGCAGAATTATACATAATTTTAGTTTAGATCCAGTGTTCGACCTATTTATTTTCGTGTGTTTAGCGAGTCATTCCCCGGGATAATTTCAAGATCCGTAGGCTACTGCGGTGCGATTTCATTCACCAAATAACTGGCCAACTGTAAATCAATTGGTAGACAGTAAAAACAAAACTAAATTATCTTAAACATAAAATTAAGAAAAGAAAAATAAAGAAGGGCAAGACATTTTAGGCTCATGTAACACGGACGGAAGGAGTCGTCAATTACTTAAACAAACAAACAAACAAACAAACAAACAAACAAACAAGCAAATAAACAAACAGATAAACAGGCACTATGAGTAATAGAATCTTGACTGTGAACATACTAAACGCTTAAATTGTAAAAAGATAATACTCTCTATATATTTATGGATGAACATTGTGGAAAATACTATCAATGAAATAGTTAATATATTTATTAAACATATTTTCTTTTGTCAACGACGATATCCATTTAGAAATACAATAATATTTAGGGCCTATAATGTTTTAGCGATGTTTGGCATTAAACTCTACTTAAAGGCCTAACAATCAGTCCTGGAAAATTAGTACGTTCCGAACAAAATACTATTTGAAAGAAGATTGATCGGATTGAGTAGCCTGGTCACTTTTTTTTTTTTTTTTTTGAATTGTCGATATAATACACATTTTATGGGAGATTCATGATTGATATTTTTGCTATTCAACAGTCCTCGAAATAAACTTTATAAATCTAATGATATGTGCTTAGTGAATGTAGGAAAAACTTCAATCATTTGAAAATGTTGACCTTTTGTATTGAGGGAAAAAATGTATAATTATCTTCAATACGAATGGGTCAAGATTTTCAAATGATGGACGGCTTTTCCTCATATAGCTATGCACATTTTAAAGTACAAATCATTCAGTTAGATTGATAAAGTTTACTTCTTGGACTGTTAAATGTCTAAATTACCAATTTTAACTAATTTGCCATAATATTTGTATTATATGGCGAATTGAAAAAAAAGAAGAAATTATTTGATATCAGAAGGACATTCCTCGTATTCAGAATGCAATTTGATGCGTCTCATGTGCTCTCATGTCCCACAAAAAATACCGCGCAAACGTTGCTATCTCAAAGAGAGTGGGATGGCATAAGCATTTTTATCTATTTAACTAAAAAATGCATTTTTATAGTAATACTAAACATTGGTAATAGACAAAAAAAAAGGCAAAAAATGTTTAAGGTCATGCCAGGGTAAGCTGAGATCAAATGAGAATAGGTTGTTGGATTTTCAAAATGTTCAAAGTCGTGTCAAAGTTAAACTGAGTATTGATTGGGGGACTGTCATAAAATTTGGTGCATGTATTCAAAATTAAGCGCAAAAATCAATGTCATATCAAGGTCATCTGAGTATAGATCGTTGGATTGTCGTAAAACTTGGTGGATGTGATTTCCATTGAGCTTTTCGTTATAATTATGAATTAAATGTATTGCAGCACACAATTTCAATTCATCTTTCAACAAGAAAATTCTCGACTATTACACGGTAAATCCCAGTATGCAATTTGTGGTTTTAACCAATAAATACCGGTATTTCCCATCCGGTTAAGTATTCCACACACAAAACAATTTACCAGCATTCCAGGTACTTATCGATGCAAATTATGAAAAAAGATCTTCATCCATGGCGTTGTCTTTTTTTAAAGACAGTTCTTGTATTATATCAGCTGGATAGTATTGATTTAACAATCAGTATGCTGTTGCTGGCTTAGACCCTCCTCAATACTGTATTGTACATCGTGGTGGTTTGAAAGGGATACTGCCGAGATTACTGTGAATACGAAGACTGCAGTATGGATTCACAGGAAGATCAGGATAGTGATCAAGATATAACAATATCAGCCAAAATGGAAATTGACACTACAAATGGTCAACTAACAGGCTATCCAGTGGATCACTCACAAGCCAATGGTGGATCGACAAAAGATCGTGTTGATATCAATACATTAGAACATGGTGGTAATCTCCATGATTTACAGCCTGGTGCTAAAAATGGTCAAAAGGATGATATATCGCAAGATCATAATAATAATAATAATGATAAAATTGACAGCGATGAAATAGACCCGGTTGGATTTTTTCAACTATTTCGCTTCTGTACTAGGCTCGATGTTTTGCTGATAATTTTAGCAACACTAGGATCGATCGGCCATGGTGCAGCATTCCCGACAGTTGTATTATTAATAGGAAATATAGTTGATTCATTTATTGAACTTGGATCAGTAACAAATAATATGACCACAAATACAACGGAATTTTCTATACCAGAGGAAGACATCGTTGAATTGTCAATAACTTACGTTTATGTAGGACTCTGTGTAGTAGTCGTTGCTTTCTTACAGGGTGCATTCTGGACTCTAACAGCCGAACGTCAGGTTCACAACATCCGATTACATTTTTTCAATTCGATCCTACACCAGGACATTACATGGTTTGACGCTCAGAAGTCGGGGGATCTTGCCAGTCGTTTCTCTGATGACATCGCTCAGATTCAAACGGGAATTGGAGAGAAATTAGGAACTATTTTACAATACACGACAACATGTATTGGTGGGTTGATCTTGGGGTTTGTAAAAAGTTGGGAATTGGCTTTAGTGATCCTTTCATTTGTAGGTGTGATTATTCTTCCAGCTACCACCATCACTGCAAGATTTACTCGTAGACTTACGCAACGTGAGCTGGGAGGTTATGGAAAGGCGGGGAGCATTGCAGAGGAGGTCTTATCAGCTATACGTACAGTGGTGGCTTTTGGTGGGGAAGAGAAGGAAAGTAAACGGTAAGGGGTATACATGCGTACATATGTATTTATTTTTTTGCTTCGTTTTATTGTGCAAAGCTTGCTTGACACATTTTAAATTTGTATATTGGTTATTTTTACGTTGTCATTTTTGTTTATTATTTAAATTAAATAAGTGCTTTACAATGGCAACCAATGATAAAATTATACCAGACCTTCATGTATGTTTCCTTGGTTGCCAATAATATAAATAGTGCTTTGTCATTTCTTCCAATTAAGCTGAAAAGGCGACATAGCAATCGTATTTGCAATGTTATGTTATGTGCAAATATTCTGAACGCTAACTGACTGACCAGTCTCTATTGTTATAATTGTAGGTTGATCAATACATGGTGGAAAAAAAGAAATCAATTTTTATTTGACATTCATGGATAACCATATCGAGTAAGCTAACTCGCCATTTGAAATAGCACAGTCATATCAATCAATCAAGTTTTATTGACACAACACTTACATTGTAGTAGCAGAAATCAGACATCTGCATCCAACATACATGAAAAAGTTATATTAAGAACGGAAATACAAGAATTATACGATTACTTAATGCCAATTTGAAGGTTGACAATATAATACTTCTACTTGCTTTCAAGAGAACATAATTAAAATAATATAGACGGTTGCATGAAGACGAAGTTTATTTGTAATAATTTATGATTTCATTTTATTATATTCTATTATATTATTAGCTCATACCTAATCGAGAATATGAGAAAATATTGTAAAGGCCGTTGATATGCGCACCTATATATGCATGATAAAGTTTAACATGTTCTATTCATCTCGAACATTAACCTTTGAAATATTTCTCATTTATGCTATTTTTCTCAATGCCTTCACGGACTGTATTCAATTGGATCATGGTAATTTAAATCGTGAGACCTGTAGGTCAGTGTAGATATTGAATAAAGTTGAATCCCATCACATCAATTCAAAGCTACACCCTTTTCTGAAATACCGGTTACCCGCGAATTAAAATATATTTAACAGCATGACAAAATGGACTGTCTTGACATCATTCAACGCCCTTCCCAGCAAACACAAAACGTTTTCGACATCATTCGCAAAAGGTTATAAAAGGTTGTCAAAAAACGTTTAAATGTCGGGTAATATAAAGGGTATAAAACGTTTTCATAACCTTAAAAAACATTTTTTGATAATCTACTGCTCAGCAAACAAAAATGTTTTACAGAAAACGTTTAAATGGTGGGTTATATAAAGGGTATAAAAACGTTTTAATAACATTCCAAAAACATTCTTGAACACACAAGTTGATACAAAACATTCTAAACAGAATTTTATTTTGGGGTTGAAAAAATATTTTGCGAAAAATATTTGCCCAAAATATTTGCAATAACGTTTTAAAACGTTTTCATGACCTTTATATCACCCGACATTTAAATGTTATTAAAAGGTTTTGAAAAAAACATTGTAAGAACATTTCTGTGTTTGCTGGGTTCAAATATTGTAACATAATGTTATTTAAATATTGACAAAATATTTGGGCAAAAATGTTTGCAAAAATAGTTTACAATAACATTGTTTGAAAACATTACAAAAAATATTGTTGTAGTGTGTTTTCATACAAAACGTTTTAAAACGTTATCATGACCTTTATATAACCCGACATTTTAATGTTATTAATGCGTTTTACCTAAACCAAAAGCCAAAATATAACTTATTTAAAACGTTTTAAAACGTTTTTGTGTTTGCTGGGTTACGATATATTTAAGAGGCTCTTGCGTTCTTCTCATAAGTTATTTTAGAAGCCATTTACAGCTGCCATCGTAAATTTTACCAAGAAATTAATCATATTATCTAAATACGTCTCCCAGCATCATGAAAAGTTTCACATCGATAAATTATACGTCATATTTATATATATATATATATATTTATATGGCGTATATCGGCTAATCAGACCATTACGCTATTGATCTTGCCTTATGAGTTATACCATAATTGTTTATGAGGCAGCGTTAACAAGGAATGTTAAGTCAAGTCATTTAACTTTAAAAGAGGATTTTAATAATAACTTCAAAGAGTTCTTACTTGTACCATGCTAACCCATGCTAAATATAGTAGTTTAAACATCTTTGCAGTGCACGGTAAGGATTTATTTACTTTTATGTATAGCACAAAAATGGTTTACTTTCACAATCATTACTGAGTTAGAAAATGTTCACAAATACATGTATGAAACAAGAAACAAAAGAAATTACCGGTTTGAAATCCACAAAATTAATTAATCCGATATGTATGTATGTGTATGTATAGCTAACTGGGAGGAAAAGCCGTCCATCATTTGAAAATTTTGTAAGAGTTTTAGGAACAAAATTGTATATCTTCAATACGATAGATCAAAATATTCATATGATTGATGGGGTTTCCTCCCAGCTACATGCACTTTAAAGGAGGATTTCGTGATCCTAGCATCCTCTTTTTATGACATTTTTCAGTAGATATCCACGAAAAAAGCTTATTCCCAAAATTTCAGTTGATTCCGATATTGCGTTTGCGAGATATGAATGATTATGTGTATTACACTGCTCCATAGACAATGTGTTGTAATTTCGTTCTGGTGCACCAGAACGAAATTCAAATATCACGATATCTTTGCAAAACGAATTAATCTGCAAGAAATATTTTGTACATAAACATTATGTAGCCAGAGGTTTCCAGTGATATAAAAATCTCAACTTTTTTTGAGAAAAAGTGGGGATGATGCTGTGGATCACGAAATGCCCTTTAAGTACATATTATTAGATTTATAAATTTACTTCGAGGACTGTTAAATATTAAAAAGTGTGAAAAACAAAAATGTTGAAAGGAGAGAAGCTTTATATGACGTTATGTAAATACAAAACCTCGTAACATTTAAGTAAAATTTACCACAGAACTATGTAGTATTTATAATTAATTTGATTAAAATTTTACATAATTTGGGAAATATAACATAGGTCTCATTCATTCAGCAAATTTAAACCAACAAATACATTCATGAAACCGTAATGAGGATGTATGACGAAAATCCAAATTATACTCTACCTCCCCCCCCCCTAAAAAAGGGTAAAATATTATTTTGTCGTCTGCCAAGCAGTATTTTGAGACTATGGCCTTCGAGACTATGGCCTTCAAAAAGACCCGATCGTACAGGGGACAACAAATCAGTTCTATTCTAAAAATACTTTCAAAAATGTAAAAATTCGTTGATCCCAGAAATGTTAAGTCAAAATTACTTCAACTTTCATACAAAAAAATAAAAAAAAATAAGGAAAAATATCCATCTAGCGATTTCAGATAGAGAATAGTACGTTACACACCAAAGTCTTAAAAGGTCAGAAAGCTTCAATATGATTCAATGATCTTTGTTTTTATTTTTCACCTTTTACATCGCAGATAGTGCACACTATTCATTTCTTAAATCCATTGAACTTAAGGAGCAATAATTTGCCTCCATTTTTACGAAAAACAGAGCCACTTTATTTTAACCCCTGTTGGCATACAACATACTTGCAGACGATTAAGTTGATATGTTTGTGAGTGAACTTTATGCGTGTTTAATTTTTCTTTTTTTTCCTTTGAAGATACAATACTAAACAATGTCTAAAATTTCCCACTTAAGAGTTACCATGCCATTATCATAATTTACACAATGGTTACTGAAACCGATTATACCATACTACATTTTGTGTAGGAAAAACGCGTGTTAAAGTATACTAATGTGTGATTGGTGAATACAGTTGAATATATGTGACCATCCACGTCGAAACGCTCGTAAAGTCGGCCCCTGGTCAATTTTGTTTTCTTCCATGTTTAGAAAATATATATCATAAGCTTTACAATGATATATCATTTGACTTCAAACGATATCCAGAAGTGGAGTTATGGCTTGTTAAACTTTGCTCCTTCTGTAAAAAGGTACATTATTTTGGTGCTACAATATATCTCTTTTTCTACATTGCTGGTATTAAATATCAAATGGTCATAATTGGCGGTCACTTCAAATCATCCCCAAGTCAACGAGGTTCAGGAATGTCCTCTCATTGTTAATTGCTGGTTAACCCACCACTTGAACAGGATTTAGCCAAAGCAAACAAAGACTAAAGCTATTTACTATAAGTATAAGCTTATTATCCTCTTGAACAATAGGATTAAAGATTGGTATATGACTGGACTGAAATGAGAAACTTGCAGGACAATTATTAGGTACCTTATGAATACAAGCTTTATGCACATTTTGGACTGTAACTCGAAATTCAATTTGCCGACTTTACGAGGGGTTTGAGATGGATGGTCACATATTAGTATAATACTTATCATGCACAGCCCAGGAATTAATGATACCTGAAAAACACAGAGTTGTTTCTTTGTTTAATCGGTTGAGTTAAAAAGACAATAACCGAATAAGCAGTGTGGAGGCTGTTTGGTCCGGCAAGTATCAGATTATCCGGTATGTCTTTTTATACATTGTCTCCAACCCAAACCGTATAAAATCTTACAACGAAAATCACCACACATGCATGAATCCCACGTGATACAATGACGCGGCGCGGATAACAAAACCACCGCGCATGCATGATTCCCATGTGATGCAATGATGCAATCAGCCAAAGCCATATACGCACGCTTTTGTTGGCCGTGCCGAGCCCGAGAAAGACCCGTGGTTCGAATCCCGGTGGTGCCAAGTAAATTATTTGTTCATCTTTTTCGTTCCTTTCCGATAACCAAAAGGCACATTTTAGAAAGTTGAATTCATCCTCCTTCAGCTTAAAAAAGTTATATTATTGTTTAATGCTTCAGTTCATGTTAAATATCTACTTCATCTTCACGACATGAAAATAAGCATATGTTTAATTCTTCTCTATCTTTCCAGGTACTACAAAAACCTCCATCATGCCAAAAGACAAGGCATCAAAAAAGATACTCTTCAAGGACTTTACATTGGCATATTCCAGTTTGGCGTTTACGGCTGCTATTCCTTGGCATTTTGGTATGGCACCAGGCTCGTCCTAAGGGGTGATATCAGTGCAGGTGATATATTTGTCGTCTTCATCTCCGTATTGTTTGGCTTCTTCAGTCTTGGCAACGCCGCTCCAAACTTCGCTGATGTGTCCACTGCAAGAGGAGCTGCAGCACTTGTCTGGAAGATTATCGACAGGAAGTCTGAAATTGACAGCAGTTGTGACGAAGGACTTCAACCCAAAACAATGACAGGTCAAATTAGTTTTACGAACGTACACTTTGCGTATCCGAGTAGGAAAGATATTAAAATACTTGATTGTTTAAGTTTACAAGTAAACGTAGGCGAGACAGTAGCACTGGTAGGAGCAAGCGGCAATGGTAAGAGTACAGTAGTAAGACTGGTTCAAAGATTGTATGATATAGACGATGGAAATCTTGAAATTGACGGGAATGACATCAAGGAATTGAATGTCAATTGGTTGCGCAGGCATATTGGTATCGTAGACCAAGAACCGGTATTATTTGCTACTTCGATTCAAGAAAACATCAGGTATGGACGGATAGATGCTTCAAACGATGATATTGTCCAGGCTGCTAAGGAAGCCAATGCGCATGACTTCATCTCAGCTCTACCAGATGGTTATAACACACTTGTAGGAGATCGTGGAGTTAAATTATCAGGTGGACAGAAACAAAGGATAGCGATTGCCAGAGCATTACTCAGAGATCCTGAAATCCTCCTGTTAGATGAGGCAACTTCGGCTTTGGATACTGAGAGCGAATCATTGGTGCAAGGCGCACTTGATAAAGCAAAGATTGGACGTACTACAATCGTTATTGCGCACAGATTATCTACTATCAAAAATGCAGATGTGATATGTGTTTTTGATAAAGGAAGAATCGTTGAGAAGGGTAAGCACGAAGATCTACTGGAGATCCCTGACGGTATTTACAAACAGTTAGCGACAGGAAAGTTGAAAGAGGGAAATGATAACGCCTCACGCAGAGAAGACAAAGTAATGGACATCAGGGATGTGACGAAATCCGTGGATAAACCTGATGTTACAGGTGTTAATGAAGAAGAACAAACAGAAGAGTCAGCAGAACTGAAGAAACAACATTTAAATGATTTGATGAAGAATTTCAGTGTTCGCAGAATAATGAAGATGAACTCTCCTGAATCATTGTACATCATAATTGGGATCATTGCATCAGCTTTTGCCGGTGGAGTATCACCAGCATACTCCTATCTGTTCAGCAGAATCATTGCAACATTTGCAATTCAAGACACAGATGAACTTAACGAACGCATCAGGTTTTTATGTGGTATGTTTCTTGTGTTAGCAACAACTGCCCTGATCTCCAATATACTTCAGAACGCGGCTTTTGGTAAATCAGGTGAAGAATTAACATTACGACTAAGACATTTGAGTTTCAAGGCAATGCTAAGACAAAATATTGCATGGTTTGATGATGACCAAAACAGCATAGGGATTCTCACTACCAGACTTTCAACAGAAACATCAGAAGTTAAAGGTATCACTGGAGTCAGGATTGGCTTGATTTTCCAAGCGCTCTGCAACATGGGAGTGGCCATCATCATCGCTCTATATTTTGGATGGCAGCTAACTCTTGCAGTTTTAGGGTTTCTTCCTTTATTAGCAGCGGCAAGTGCTGTTAATTGGAAACTCATGAAAGACGGCAGTGTGAACAGAAAAGAGGAGCTGGAACAAGCTGGCAAACTAGTGCTGGAATCAGTAGTAAACATTCGGACCGTTGTATCATTGACAAGGGAGAACGTTATATATGGTAACTTCAAATCAATACTTAAAGATCCGTACATGAAAAGTCAAAAGAATTCCATCATTACTGGGGTGACATTTGCCTTCGCACAGATCGTCATCTATTTCGCCTATGCGGCTGTATTTCGTTTTGGTGGTTATTTGGTAGGAAAAGGGTTAATGGAATTTCAGAATATGTTTTTGGTTTTTGGAGCTATCGTGTTCGGCGGTTTTGGGCTTGGGCGAGTTATTGGCGCCGTACCTGATTATGGCAAAGCGAAAATTTCCGCATGCCATATATTCAAACTACTGGATAGATCACCACCAATTGACAGTTATAGTAACGACGGTTCCAAACCGGAATCATTTACACCAATAGTCCAATTCAAAGACGTATATTTCAAATACCCAACGCGTCCAAAAGTCCAGGTACTTCGAGGATTATCGGTTTCTGTAACACCAGGAGAAACCTTGGCATTGGTTGGAAGTAGCGGGTGTGGAAAGAGCACTACGGTCAATCTAACTGAACGATTATATGACCCGCTCCAAGGGAGCGTTTATCTGGATCAGTTTGATGTCAAAGATCTGAATATCCAATGGTTAAGATCCCAAATGGGTTTAGTGTCTCAAGAGCCAGTTTTGTTTGACGGGACAATCGCGTATAATATCGCGTACGGGGATAATACCCGCGATGTACCGCTTACTGAAATCATCGAGTGCGCCAAGAAGGCTAACATCCACAACTTTATCGAGAAATTACCACTTGGGTATGACACAAACGTAGGCGAAAGAGGTACGCAGCTTTCAGGTGGGCAGAAACAAAGAATTGCGATCGCACGAGCCTTGGTGCGAAACCCAAAACTACTTCTTCTAGATGAAGCTACATCCGCCTTGGATTCGGAAAGCGAGAAGGTTGTACAAGATGCCCTTAATGAAGCTAAGAAGGGTCGGACGTGTATTACTATTGCCCATCGGCTGTCTACCATACATGATGCTGATAAGATTGCTGTCATTCAGCGAGGAGTAGTAGCGGAACTTGGTACACACGAGGAATTGATGGAACGCAAAGGGCAGTATTATAGTCTGTATACTGCTCAAGAACTGAAAACGTAAATGATTTAGCATTATAACAAAGTAAGAAATTAACATACAATATTTTGCTATCTTTGCATTTTGTTTCAAAATCCAACTGCTTAAAAAGCAAAATGATTTTTTTTTTTTGTTTTTGATATTTGGATTATATAAATGAACAACGCCGGGCGCCACAACTCCTAGCTATGCCACTGGGACTGGCTTAGCATTATTTTGATCAATGTGTATCCACTCACTGCAGTATAGACATGTATTGAAATGTGTATACATTGTAGATATGTATTAGACAGTTGGAATAAGAAACAGAAAATAACCAATCTCAATCAATAAACAAAAACTCTTTTTTTTTAAATTTTATTAACAACTTCTTTACAATTGTGCAATTTTGATATATACGTCTATGATTTAAAAATATTTAATTTAAAGTGTCATTTAAGTCATTGATTTCAATCAATTGAATGCAATCCAACCCTGAATTGTAATTATTTGAATTATAATTGTCTGATTGCCCCGATTTCCCAACGTGCCACCTGGTGGATATTTGGAGCAAGAAAAGTGGAAGTGAATCAGTCCATAGGATTCATTCTATCAGGTCACTTCAGGGACCAATATTCAAATACATGATGGTGGCTTGTACTGGGGTGTGTGTTTATGCAGAGAAGATCATCTTCTCTGGTTTGTGTAAGGGGCGGGGGCACTCAAATTTAGAAGTGACGGGTATATGCCTACCGAGGTAAAGAAGTAAGGGCCTATCGGTATAAAATGTTGTTGAAGCATGTGGTAATGTAAGAACATTTTGAACAAATGGGTCATCGGGCAAAAATTGTTTTCAAAAATGGCAATATACATTCAAGAAAAAAGGGGTCATTGGGTACCCGAACGTAAAAAAGGAGGGGTCATCAGGTATGATTTTAAAATAAGGCCATCGCGGGATATATTCGATTTCAATTAAAAGAGGTCTAATTACAGGCACATACCGTCACTTCTAAAGTTGAGTGCCACCCCGGCATGTACAACTAATTACAGTCTTATATAGTTTTACGTATCTGCGACTTATCGTTGTGGAGATATGAGCAAAATGGTTGAAGGTTAAACAAGGAACTACACAGGTGTTAAAATTAAAATAGAAACAATTCTTCAATTTTGATGAAAATTGTCTCAAAATTATGTTCTTTCTGTGATAACAACACTTACACAAATAGGTCATATCCAATTGAGTCCTATTGATGATAACGGTATTTCCATGGACGTTTACCGAGGTAACGAGTTGTCACATATACGGTAGTTATATCTATTCTTTATGAGAATTGAGACAACAGTACTAATAATTTGAGACAATTTTCATGCAAATTTGAGCTTTTTATCTATTTCATCCCTTGTGGATCTTCCAATTTAACCTTTGACCTTTTGGCTCATAACTCTGTATTGATAAGGCCAAAAAAAATAATGGTTTGTCTCAAAGCTCACGAGTGGTTTGAAAACAAATGCCAAATGCGATTTATTTTTTTATTTTTTTTTATTCCCGACTTTTTTCATGGTATTTGGAGAAAAAACTGATTTTCCCGAATTTTTCCGGGAAAACTATAAAAAAAAAAAATTTGAAATAAAAAAAAAATCCGCATTTCTTTTTTCCAAATCTCACGAATTTACAAATGCGCGCGCGAGCTTTGAGACAAACCTTTTTTTTTTGCCTAAGTCGTAGGTAGGTCAAACTATACATTTTCTGAATCCTCATGACCTGCGACATATTTTGGTATGAGATTTAAAGCAGGAGTGGCAATTCTACTTCACCTGTAATCTCATTTTGTAACATCCATAGAATAGTAATCAGTAAAGACTCAGCAAACACAAACCGTTTTCGACATCATTCACAAAAGGTTATAAAAGGTTGTCAGAAAACGTTTAAATGTCGGCTTATATAAAGGGTACATCAATGGTATAAAACGTTTTCATAACATTAAATAACATTTGTTGTTAATTTACTGCACAGCAAACACAAATGTTTTACAGAAAACATTTAAATGTCGGGTTATATAAAGGGTATAAAAACGTTTTAATAACATTCCAAAAACATTTTTGAAAACTTGATACAAATCATTCTAAACAGAATTTTGGGGTTGAAAAAAGTATTTTGCAAGAAATGTTTGCCAAAAATATTTATATATTTACAATAACGTTTTTAAAATGTTTTCACGACCTTTATATAACCCGACATTTAAATGTTATTAAAACGTTTTGTAAAAAACATTTTCTGTGTTTGCTGGGTGCAAATATTTTAACATAATGTTATTTAAGTGTTGACAAAATATTTGGCCAAAAATGTTTACAAAAATAGTTTACAATGACATTTCAAATTTCATGTGTTCGATTTAATATTATGCATGTCGCGTTCAGCTGTTAACGTTTTTGATAAATCACTCAAAGTAATAAATATATAATAAAATGACATTGCTTGTGATGAGTTTGAGTGTGTCAAACAAAAGCAGAAAACATTTTAAAAATATTATTGTAGTGTGTTTTCATACAAAACGTTTTAAAACGATTTCATGACCTTTATATAACCCGACATTTTAATGTTATTAAAACGTTTTTACCTAAATCAAAACCCAAAATATAACTTATTTAAAACGTTTTTTTTTTTACTGGGGAAGAACACTTTAACTGGCAAAACCATCTAACCTGAAAAAAAATTGTTTGCAGCCGGACTATTAATGGTATGGACTCTGAATGTACCTTTAACTTATTAAACATTTCTCGTTATCTACTGAAGATAGCACAATTTGTAACATATGTAACCAAGTAAAATATAATAGTACACTCAACAAGTCAAGTTATTTTGTTTTACAGTGTTTATGTGTGTAATTATTCATTGATGCATTTATTTATTTATTTATTTATTTATTTATTTATTTATTTATTTATTTATTTATTTATTTATTTATTTATTTGTTTATTTATTTATTTATTTATTTATTTATTTATTTATTTATTTAACCATTATTGAATTCAATTAAAGTTTAACTTCAACATTACACTATTTTGTTATCTGGGACGTTTTCACTAGTCCGACTAGCGTCTTCAGCAGATGGTGATGCTGTGTTGATGTCCATCTGCTGATAACCATCTGCTGAAGACGCTAGTCGGACTAGTGAAAACGTCCCAGGTGAGCGAAAAATAGTGTAGTGTTGAAGTTAAAACTTTAATTCATTTTATTTACCACTACGTATGAATATCCACTCGTACACATTGAATTCATTACAAAATAACAGACTTGTAAATATAAAGTAATAGTCATATCAATGCGTATTTAGCTGTTCAAATCACCAAAAACGGAAAGAGGACAATCATTTTGAAACAGCCTGGAGCCTCTTAGTGAGCGATGATTGTATTTCTAAAGACTTTTATCTCGTTTCTCACATGTATATCTCACAATTCCTATAGTCGAAATTGAATTGATAAAAGCAATATTTTTATTGATTTTTATTACATGTACATAAATGATATAACAAATATAATAACAAATTCAATTTTACCATTATTATGATCATGTTATTATAATGATGTAAAAGCTTTATAGTTTAAGAATTAAAACAATTTCTTAGAGTTTCAGATGTTTATTATAGCAGTTAAAACGAATGGTAAAAGTAACTATAAAAATTATAGTATATTACAAAAATGTTTTGATAGTTGAGTTGAGTTCATTCAAATTTCATGTGTTCGATTTAATATTATGCATGTCGCGTTCAGCTGTTAACGTTTTTGATAAATCACTCAAAGTAATAAATATATAATAAAATGACATTGCTTGTGATGAGTTTGAGTGTGTCAAACAAAAGCAGTAGTAGCATTAACAACTGTCACACTAGACCCAAATTAGGTTAATTTGTGTCTTAAAGGAGTATTTGTGATTCTATCATCCTCTTTTATGACAGTTTTCAAGAGATATCCACGAACACCAACAACGGTTAGAACATCAACAACATCAAAATAATAATTACAAGACCATCAAACCATTCTGTGAATTTGCGGGTTTAAAAGTATCTAGCTGCATTGCTGACAATCACCTATTCACAAATAACAAGAATTCGTATAACTCTCACGACCGAGACAGTTTTAATTTTCCATTTGAAATTTAGCCAGTTATTTAGCAAATGATGTCACTGGAACTAAAGTAACTCGCACATTTATTGTCAATTCAGTGCCCCTCTTCCCCAAAAAAAATACCCCCCGAAAAAAAGGAAAAAAAAAAACCAAACATTTTGTACAGGGATGTGCCACGCGGGGATGTGACTTTCGGATGCTGACTTTCTCTATATCTGTTCGATATTCCAGTATGGTAAAAGCAACATTTATTCAGCTGAATTTAACACTTGCTCCCGATTCCAGAAAAAATAGAGAACTAACTGGCAATAAAATTCAAATGTTAATATTTAGCAAAAACATACAATTTCGGGTGTCTTTGTATGTTTTGATGTACTCCACTTTTAAGCAAACATATTTTATTCTACGCGTATTGTATAACCCAATCACAATTACAAGGTAAAATAAATTTAGTAACAGTATAGGAGTACCACCTGAGTATACACATAAGATGATGAATTTTGAGACAGCAGTTTTAAGAAACATGCAATCCCCGGACATAACCCATAACAAAAATTCTCAAAATATGAAAATTGACTTTCATTGCCAATATGGTCCAACTAAACCTGTGAGGGCACCTGTAGCTGTGAGGGCACCTGTCGCTACAAAATGTCAACATTTGCACAGACGGATTTTCATTACTTTCACAGGGATTTTCATTATGATGTCTAGGTGGCGGGATTTTATGCAATATATCGAGGGTCGGGTCGGATGCGATATCGTCATTTTTACATTATGTTGAAAATCTGAAGCAAAATAATGAAAAAACGGGTTCATTCGGTGAGAGATTATCAGATATTTGTCAAAATCTCTTGAAACAAATGGGGGGTCTTTTGGCGACAGGGAAACAAAAAAAGGGGATCAATGAGTTAGGGGGAGTTCAGTAAAACATAAAGCTGGTCATTGGTGGGTTGAGAGGGAGTTGAAAAATGGTGGTCAATGTGGCCGCACGTCCTCGTCACCCACTTGTGGTGAGTGCACCCCCGGAGATTTTAGGCCGTCTCTGACCATTTTGACCACTACTAGTTTCGCCCAAGTCCCCGCCCCAAGTCTTCATGCCATGGAGACTAATCTTACTGGTGCATGTGATTAGCATTTCTTTGACATCTATGGTTCAATGCATCGCATGAACGCTGTAGTGCGGGGCGATATAATCAAAATTCTATTCATCTATTGCTATGGTAGTTAATCCGATTAACAACTTCACTTCGCCAGCGTATAATAATTATCTACTGACACTTCATCTACGATTCGTTGATATACTAAAAATTAATGCTATTTTACACATCGTGTAGTCGTGGCCGAGTGGTTAAAGGGCATATATATTGCTCGGACAACATCATATCATTGGCAAGCTAATATTATGAGGACAATGAAAATGACTCCTTTTTGAGAAAATAAGACGTTTAAAATTGATATTTCGCAAAAACCAACTGTAACGATTCGGAGTGTTTTTGAGGGCCACGGGGTTCCAATATAGCTTGGCAGAATGTTTGAATTCAGCATATCCGAATTAACCAAAGCAATTTGGTTGCCAGCTTTTACGCGAACTTGCCGCTTGATGCTTTTAAGCGGAACCAGTCAATTTAACCACTTTTGTCTGATTGTTCACTAGAGGTCGGGGTGAGGGGGTTGTGTGGGGAGGGTGCGTTTGGATTTAGAGGATTTAGAGTGTGATGTGTTCATACACTAGGAAGGGTGTGCGTTTGCATACAGCGTGTGTGTGTGTGCAGTATGTGGGGAATTTTAGCATATTGCGTTAAGAAATCTCCCCAGACATTTCCAGCTCGTACGCTTAGTTTTTCTATGATATTGCTTCTTGATTGTTATAATTTATTACGGGATAATAAGAGACAAGCAACCAAGATTCATTTTCACAAACAAATAACAACACGAACGTAAAATAAATCCAGGAGTAAATCATTGAGGCTGAAATAAACGTGTGTAAAACGTGTGTATGAGATGTTAGCATTTTTGGTCAGGACAAAATTCCCTTTCAGGCACTTTTTGATGTTTTAAACCTATGTTTAGTTAAATGATATACATTTACGTCATTTCATATCCTTATACCGGGTCAGGAATACATCTTGATTGTCATTATTCATTTACGTGTATCGAGTACACAAAAGAAAATCAACCAATCTTGAAATTCCCAAGCAGGTAATTTGCACACGGAAGTCAAGTTAAAATAAATCAGCGATTCCAAATTCTAGTATTTAATGCTGATTTCATGGGTATTGACGAAGAGATATGAACATGGCGACTTTCCTGACAATTATCGTGATAGCAACGGCAGTATGCTTCATAACCTACACCAATGGCTCAACAATCAGCTGTAGTTTTTCTGTGCAGGAGCCTGTGTATGAAGGTACTAGCGTTACCCTGTCTTGTTTCCTGCAAAGTATTAACACTGATTACGCAGTGACGGTGAAACGAAATGGAAACGAAGTGACTCCACGAATAACTTTGAATGGGACATACGAGGTTCAGAATTCTAGGTATACAGTTCGGACAACCGATTTAATGGATAGGGGTGACTCGCCAACTATCTGGTATTATCTGGACATAACTGATGTTACTCGTGATGATGATGGCTGGTATGTTGTCGAAGTACTTTCACACGCATCTTCGAACCCTAATGTGATCGTAACTGAAATGCAAATGCTAGATGTATATTATCTTCCCATTGGCCCACCTACTTGCGGCCCAGGAGATGTGCATGCTGTGCTAGCCAATGAAATTCCCTTAATATGTACAACACAGGTGGGAAAACCTTCTGACTCGATAAGCTTGCAATGGATATACCAAAATTCCATTTTATCTAGCACGACCACTATAAGCAATGGCGCTGCAACAAACATTCTTGAGTTTGTATCGGCAAGTACTGACACGTTATATGTAACATGCTCTTTGTCGATTGACCAGACAATATTTCCAAATGAAGCGCCTCGAGAGTGTCAAGCCGGACCGATTCAAATTCTATCGGACCCTATCATTTCAGTCACACCGAATAGATTGACAGCATTATCTGGTGCAGATGCTTCATTCACATGCAATATAGAAAATGACCCCATTGCCACCAGAACATGGCTTTCTGACAGTTTGTCAAGCGATAGGTTCTCTCAAACTGAAGAAAATAATGAAGTCGTGCTGATTACGAATGTACAGCCCACGGATAGTGGTACTATCACATGTCGCGTTGGAACAGGTGATGAATCTTATGTAGAAGACTCTGCTGAGCTGATTGTCACCATACCATCAACAACCTTACCTAGCATAACTACGAAACAACTAGTATCAAAAGAAGCAGAGCCGACTGAGAAGAGACCAATTACGAAACCTGAACCTAGCTCAATCGGGAAAACTTTGAGTACAGTCACAGGCAAACCGGGAGAGCAATCTCCAGCTTTATCTCCATCGGCAATAATTGGTATTATCGTGTGTATAGTGGTACTGGTACTGGTTGTCATTGTAGTAATTGGACTCCTAATATGGAAATCCAGACGTCACAATGACCCATGATCTCCCGACCCGGAATGACTCCATTCTTCATTAGCACAGTATGGATAGCTATTCGCCCTTTGCACGGATCCGCCATCTTGCTTCTAAAACCAGGTTTTCCCTGCAAACGCATGCACAAAATGTGCATTTGTATTTCTCGCACTTTTCTAGTAACGTGCCAGAAGGAGTTTGCAAAGCGTACGTGGTAATTAAAGCATGCGTTTGACAGGCGTATGCACACACGTTACGCATTTTGCGGGTAGAACCTTGTTTTGAGATGACCGTGCTATCGGCGAATAATTGGAATCAGAGATAAAAAATACTAATTTGCGTCTGACGTCACCTTTCAATCAAGCTCAGAAACGGTTAGTTTACGAGTTATCGTGATGATTGAAGTTTTGCACCTTTAAATATACTTACCACTCAAAAGTTAGGTATTAGTAATAGGTATAACTGTCTTTCCTGAAGGCACCATGTCAACAATGACTAAGGAAAGTTGCTTTTTGCCTTGTTTGGGGGCGCACCATTTGATTTCCAGGGGAGCCATGAGAGTTATTTGAAGGAAAAAAACTTACGCCACAAAAAAAAATTCCGCCCGACCCAAGCTCCCACCTCAGAATCAAATGATGCGTCAAGTACCGTAATTTTTTAGCAATTTTTTGCGATTCCTTGGCCTTCTCTCCGATGAAGGCACGAGATGAATCAACCACTCTTTTACCCGGTACTAGCCAATCGTGGGTCGTAGGAAGTTTGATTGAGAGTGACATCATTCGCAAACTAGTCTTTAATCCAGTCTCAGATGGTACCGTGATATACGCTGCGATATAGACAAAGGAGGAGAGAGAGCGAGAGAGGAAGATATGGAGGGGAAGAGAGACAGACAAGCATACAGACAGAAGGACAGACTCAAACAAACAGACAACGTAACATAATAACCACATAAACTATCAAATTGTTATTACTTTAATATTGGTCTATCATGCATACCCAGCAAACACAAAACGTTTTCGACATCATTCGCAAAATGTTGTAAAAGGTTGTCAGAAAACATTTAAATATCGGGTTATATAAATGGTATATTAAGGGTATAAAACGTTTTCATAACATTAAAAAACATGTTTTGATAATCTACTGCCCAGCAAACACAAAATGTTTTACAGAAAACCTTTAAATGTCGGGTTATATAAAGGGTATAAAAACGTTTTAATATAATTCCAAAAACATTTTTGAAAACTTGATACAAAACTGGGGTTGAAAAATATTTTGCGAAAAATGTTTGCCCACAATATTTGCAATAACGTTTTTAAACGTTTTCATGCCTTTATTACCCCCCCGACATTTAAATGTTATTAAAATGTTTTTAAAAAAAGATTTTAAGAACATTTCGGGGTTTGCTGGGTGCAAACATTTTAACATAATGTTTTTTAAGTGTTGACAAAATATTTGGCAGAAAATGTTTGCAAAAATAGTTTACAATACTATTTTGAAAACATTTTAAAAATATTGTTGTAGTGTGTTTTCATACAAAACGTTTTAAAACGTTTTCATGACCTTTATATAACCCAACATTTTAATGTTATTAAAACGGTTTTACCTAAACCAAAAGCCAAAATATAACTTATATAAAACGTTTTAAAATACTGTTTGCTGGGTAGTAACAATGTGCACATAATTTAGTTCTATTGTTAGTTATACTAAGGATATAAACGATCTTTAGAACTCTCTAAATAAATTCATCAGATTTGTTGATAAACATTATAAATGATTGCCTTGGAACAAAACCAAAAATTGAACTCACTATTGACGGTTTCGCCTATTATTGTCGGCAGGCACCATCAGAATGATATTTGTAGATTTTTACTTCCGGGTAGACGTGTCCCGACTGATCAGGGTGTTTCATCAACGTCATGATCAGAGACGAGGGGGTCCACTTCCTTAATCACGTGTCTGATTCTCTCATGGCTGATAAAACTCCATCTTCAGTCGGGATACGTCCAACCGGAAGGAAGGATCTACAGCCATCATCTGATGATGCCTATCGACCATGATAGGCGAAACCGTCAATAGTGAGTTAAATTTTTGTTTTGTTCCAATGAAATCATTTACAATAAGATCTATAAGACTTATTAAAGCCATAATATTCAATTTCTGTAAAGTTCTAATTTTGTATTTTTTTATTCAAAATGTTGAAATAATATTAGTAATAACTGCAAAAAAAATCAGGTTTGAAAAAAAAAATCAATTTCATATTATAAGATCGAATATTGTAATCAATTCATATGATAAGATTGTAGAAGTAGAACATTGTAGAAGTATCCAACAAAAGTTGGTTATTTTGGCAAAATTGGGTCTTTAGGGCAACAATAATTTGTATTACAGTTTTGAACTAACGTTTTTTGTATTTGAGTAAAATCGAACACACCGCCTTTATCTTATGTTAACATTGATAATGCATTTTATTGACGTAAAAATTGAAGTTGATTTTGTTATTTTTGTGTAGTATGTTAGAGATTTTGTTCATGCTATCATAATTGTAATTTGTTTTTTTCTTTGATGTATTTTTATATTGTTGGTGGGTTAAAATAAAACTGTATATTCCTGCAAGCTTTAAACAAAATGTTAAAAACGTATGTAAATAAACAAAAGCTAAAATAATTGTGACATGCAGTGTAATAAAATAACAACATTTGAAAAAAAAAATCGTGATTCAGTGTTTTGCGTTCTTGAAAGAGTCATGTGGGATCCTAAAGTAATTCTTCACAAATTCTTTAAACTTCTTATGACGTTTTCACTAGTCCGACTAGCGTCTTCAGCAGATGGTGATGCTGTGTTGATGTCCATCTGCTGATAACCATCTGCTGAAGACGCTAGTCGGACTAGTGAAAACGTCCCAGGTGAGCGAAAAATAGTGTAGTGTTGAAGTTAAAACTTTAATTCATTTTATTTACCACTACGTATGAATATCCACTCGTACACATTGAATTCATTACAAAATAACAGACTTGTAAATATAAAGTAATAGTCATATCAATGCGTATTTAGCTGTTCAAATCACCAAAAACGGAAAGAGGACAATCATTTTGAAACAGCCTGGAGCCTCTTAGTGAGCGATGATTGTATTTCTAAAGACTTTTATCTCGTTTCTCACATGTATATCTCACAATTCCTATAGTCGAAATTGAATTGATAAAAGCAATATTTTTATTGATTTTTATTACATGTACATAAATGATATAACAAATATAATAACAAATTCAATTTTACCATTATTATGATCATGTTATTATAATGATGTAAAAGCTTTATAGTTTAAGAATTAAAACAATTTCTTAGAGTTTCAGATGTTTATTATAGCAGTTAAAACGAATGGTAAAAGTAACTATAAAATTATAGTATATTACAAAAATGTTTTGATAGTTGAGTTGAGTTCATTCAAATTTCATGTGTTCGATTTAATATTATGCATGTCGCGTTCAGCTGTTAACGTTTTTGATAAATCACTCAAAGTAATAAATATATAATAAAATGACATTGCTTGTGATGAGTTTGAGTGTGTCAAACAAAAGCAGTAGTAGCATTAACAACTGTCACACTAGACCCAAATTAGGTTAATTTGTGTCTTAAAGGAGTATTTGTGATTCTATCATCCTCTTTTATGACAGTTTTCAAGAGATATCCACGAACACCAACAACGGTTAGAACATCAACAACATCAAAAATAATAATTACAAGACCATCAAACCATTCTGTGAATTTGCGGGTTTAAAAAGTATCTAGCTGCATTGCTGACAATCACCTATTCACAAATAACAAGAATTCGTATAACTCTCACGACCGAGACAGTTTTAATTTTCCATTTGAAATTTAGCCAGTTATTTAGCAAATGATGTCACTGGAACTAAAGTAACTCGCACATTTATTGTCAATTCAGTGCCCCCTCTCTTCCCCAGAAAAAATACCCCCGAAAAAAGGAAAAAAAAAACCAAACATTTTGTACAGGGATGTGCCACGCGGGATGTGACTTTCGGATGCTGACTTTCTCTATATCTTTTCGATATTCCAGTATGGTAAAAGCAACATTTATTCAGCTGAATTTAACACTTGCTCCCGATTCCAGAAAAAATAGAGAACTAACTGGCAATAAAATTCAAATGTTAATATTTAGCAAAAACATACAATTTCGGGTGTCTTTGTATGTTTTGATGTACTCCACTTTTAAGCAAACATATTTTATTCTACGCGTATTGTATAACCCAATCACAATTACAAGGTAAAATAAATTTAGTAACAGTATAGGAGTACCACCTGAGTATACACATAAGATGATGAATTTTGAGACAGCAGTTTTAAGAAACATGCAATCCCCGGACATAACCCATAACAAAAATTCTCAAAATATGAAAATTGACTTTCATTGCCAATATGGTCCAACTAAACCTGTGAGGGCACCTGTAGCTGTGAGGGCACCTGTCGCTACAAAATGTCAACATTTGCACAGACGGATTTTCATTACTTTCACAGGGATTTTCATTATGATGTCTAGGTGGCGGGATTTTATGCAATATATCGAGGGTCGGGTCGGATGCGATATCGTCATTTTTACATTATGTTGAAAATCTGAAGCAAAATAATGAAAAAACGGGTTCATTCGGTGAGAGATTATCAGATATTTGTCAAAATCTCTTGAAACAAATGGGGGGTCTTTTGGCGACAGGGAAACAAAAAAGGGGATCAATGAGTTAGGGGGAGTTCAGTAAAACATAAAGCTGGTCATTGGTGGGTTGAGAGGGAGTTGAAAAATGGTGGTCAATGTGGCCGCACGTCCTCGTCACCCACTTGTGGTGAGTGCACCCCCGGAGATTTTTAGGCCGTCTCTGACCATTTTGACCACTACTAGTTTCGCCCAAGTCCCCGCCCCAAGTCTTCATGCCATGGAGACTAATCTTACTGGTGCATGTGATTAGCATTTCTTTGACATCTATGGTTCAATGCATCGCATGAACGCTGTAGTGCGGGGCGATATAATCAAAATTCTATTCATCTATTGCTATGGTAGTTAATCCGATTAACAACTTCACTTCGCCAGCGTATAATAATTATCTACTGACACTTCATCTACGATTCGTTGATATACTAAAATTAATGCTATTTTACACATCGTGTAGTCGTGGCCGAGTGGTTAAAGGGCATATATATTGCTCGGACAACATCATATCATTGGCAAGCTAATATTATGAGGACAATGAAAATGACTCCTTTTTGAGAAAATAAGACGTTTAAAATTGATATTTCGCAAAAACCAACTGTAACGATTCGGAGTGTTTTTGAGGGCCACGGGGTTCCAATATAGCTTGGCAGAATGTTTGAATTCAGCATATCCGAATTAACCAAAGCAATTTGGTTGCCAGCTTTTACGCGAACTTGCCGCTTGATGCTTTTAAGCGGAACCAGTCAATTTAACCACTTTTGTCTGATTGTTCACTAGAGGTCGGGGTGAGGGGGTTGTGTGGGGAGGGTGCGTTTGGATTTAGAGGATTTAGAGTGTGATGTGTTCATACACTAGGAAGGGTGTGCGTTTGCATACAGCGTGTGTGTGTGTGCAGTATGTGGGGAATTTTAGCATATTGCGTTAAGAAATCTCCCCAGACATTTCCAGCTCGTACGCTTAGTTTTTCTATGATATTGCTTCTTGATTGTTATAATTTATTACGGGATAATAAGAGACAAGCAACCAAGATTCATTTTCACAAACAAATAACAACACGAACGTAAAATAAATCCAGGAGTAAATCATTGGAGGCTGAAATAAACGTGTGTAAAACGTGTGTATGAGATGTTAGCATTTTTGGTCAGGACAAAATTCCCTTTCAGGCACTTTTTGATGTTTTAAACCTATGTTTAGTTAAATGATATACATTTACGTCATTTCATATCCTTATACCGGGTCAGGAATACATCTTGATTGTCATTATTCATTTACGTGTATCGAGTACACAAAAGAAAATCAACCAATCTTGAAATTCCCAAGCAGGTAATTTGCACACGGAAGTCAAGTTAAAATAAATCAGCGATTCCAAATTCTAGTATTTAATGCTGATTTCATGGGTATTGACGAAGAGATATGAACATGGCGACTTTCCTGACAATTATCGTGATAGCAACGGCAGTATGCTTCATAACCTACACCAATGGCTCAACAATCAGCTGTAGTTTTTCTGTGCAGGAGCCTGTGTATGAAGGTACTAGCGTTACCCTGTCTTGTTTCCTGCAAAGTATTAACACTGATTACGCAGTGACGGTGAAACGAAATGGAAACGAAGTGACTCCACGAATAACTTTGAATGGGACATACGAGGTTCAGAATTCTAGGTATACAGTTCGGACAACCGATTTAATGGATAGGGGTGACTCGCCAACTATCTGGTATTATCTGGACATAACTGATGTTACTCGTGATGATGATGGCTGGTATGTTGTCGAAGTACTTTCACACGCATCTTCGAACCCTAATGTGATCGTAACTGAAATGCAAATGCTAGATGTATATTATCTTCCCATTGGCCCACCTACTTGCGGCCCAGGAGATGTGCATGCTGTGCTAGCCAATGAAATTCCCTTAATATGTACAACACAGGTGGGAAAACCTTCTGACTCGATAAGCTTGCAATGGATATACCAAAATTCCATTTTATCTAGCACGACCACTATAAGCAATGGCGCTGCAACAAACATTCTTGAGTTTGTATCGGCAAGTACTGACACGTTATATGTAACATGCTCTTTGTCGATTGACCAGACAATATTTCCAAATGAAGCGCCTCGAGAGTGTCAAGCCGGACCGATTCAAATTCTATCGGACCCTATCATTTCAGTCACACCGAATAGATTGACAGCATTATCTGGTGCAGATGCTTCATTCACATGCAATATAGAAAATGACCCCATTGCCACCAGAACATGGCTTTCTGACAGTTTGTCAAGCGATAGGTTCTCTCAAACTGAAGAAAATAATGAAGTCGTGCTGATTACGAATGTACAGCCCACGGATAGTGGTACTATCACATGTCGCGTTGGAACAGGTGATGAATCTTATGTAGAAGACTCTGCTGAGCTGATTGTCACCATACCATCAACAACCTTACCTAGCATAACTACGAAACAACTAGTATCAAAAGAAGCAGAGCCGACTGAGAAGAGACCAATTACGAAACCTGAACCTAGCTCAATCGGGAAAACTTTGAGTACAGTCACAGGCAAACCGGGAGAGCAATCTCCAGCTTTATCTCCATCGGCAATAATTGGTATTATCGTGTGTATAGTGGTACTGGTACTGGTTGTCATTGTAGTAATTGGACTCCTAATATGGAAATCCAGACGTCACAATGACCCATGATCTCCCGACCCGGAATGACTCCATTCTTCATTAGCACAGTATGGATAGCTATTCGCCCTTTGCACGGATCCGCCATCTTGCTTCTAAAACCAGGTTTTCCCTGCAAACGCATGCACAAAATGTGCATTTGTATTTCTCGCACTTTTCTAGTAACGTGCCAGAAGGAGTTTGCAAAGCGTACGTGGTAATTAAAGCATGCGTTTGACAGGCGTATGCACACACGTTACGCATTTTGCGGGTAGAACCTTGTTTTGAGATGACCGTGCTATCGGCGAATAATTGGAATCAGAGATAAAAATACTAATTTGCGTCTGACGTCACCTTTCAATCAAGCTCAGAAACGGTTAGTTTACGAGTTATCGTGATGATTGAAGTTTTGCACCTTTAAATATACTTACCACTCAAAAGTTAGGTATTAGTAATAGGTATAACTGTCTTTCCTGAAGGCACCATGTCAACAATGACTAAGGAAAGTTGCTTTTTGCCTTGTTTGGGGGCGCACCATTTGATTTCCAGGGGAGCCATGAGAGTTATTTGAAGGAAAAAAACTTACGCCACAAAAAAAAATTCCGCCCGACCCAAGCTCCCACCTCAGAATCAAATGATGCGTCAAGTACCGTAATTTTTTAGCAATTTTTTGCGATTCCTTGGCCTTCTCTCCGATGAAGGCACGAGATGAATCAACCACTCTTTTACCCGGTACTAGCCAATCGTGGGTCGTAGGAAGTTTGATTGAGAGTGACATCATTCGCAAACTAGTCTTTAATCCAGTCTCAGATGGTACCGTGATATACGCTGCGATATAGACAAAGGAGGAGAGAGAGCGAGAGAGGAAGATATGGAGGGGAAGAGAGACAGACAAGCATACAGACAGAAGGACAGACTCAAACAAACAGACAACGTAACATAATAACCACATAAACTATCAAATTGTTATTACTTTAATATTGGTCTATCATGCATACCCAGCAAACACAAAACGTTTTCGACATCATTCGCAAAATGTTATAAAAGGTTGTCAGAAAACATTTAAATATCGGGTTATATAAATGGTATATTAAGGGTATAAAACGTTTTCATAACATTAAAAAACATGTTTTGATAATCTACTGCCCAGCAAACACAAAATGTTTTACAGAAAACCTTTAAATGTCGGGTTATATAAAGGGTATAAAAACGTTTTAATATAATTCCAAAAACATTTTTGAAAACTTGATACAAAACTGGGGTTGAAAAATATTTTGCGAAAAATGTTTGCCCACAATATTTGCAATAACGTTTTTAAAACGTTTTCATGCCTTTATTAACCCGACATTTAAATGTTATTAAAATGTTTTTAAAAAAAGATTTTAAGAACATTTCGGGTTTGCTGGGTGCAAACATTTTAACATAATGTTTTTTAAGTGTTGACAAAATATTTGGCAGAAAATGTTTGCAAAAATAGTTTACAATACTATTTTGAAAACATTTTAAAAATATTGTTGTAGTGTGTTTTCATACAAAACGTTTTAAAACGTTTTCATGACCTTTATATAACCCAACATTTTAATGTTATTAAAACGGTTTTACCTAAACCAAAAGCCAAAATATAACTTATATAAAACGTTTTAAAATACTGTTTGCTGGGTAGTAACAATGTGCACATAATTTAGTTCTATTGTTAGTTATACTAAGGATATAAACGATCTTTAGAACTCTCTAAATAAATTCATCAGATTTGTTGATAAACATTATAAATGATTGCCTTGGAACAAAACCAAAAATTGAACTCACTATTGACGGTTTCGCCTATTATTGTCGGCAGGCACCATCAGAATGATATTTGTAGATTTTTACTTCCGGGTAGACGTGTCCCGACTGATCAGGGTGTTTCATCAACGTCATGATCAGAGACGAGGGGGTCCACTTCCTTAATCACGTGTCTGATTCTCTCATGGCTGATAAAACTCCATCTTCAGTCGGGATACGTCCAACCGGAAGGAAGGATCTACAGCCATCATCTGATGATGCCTATCGACCATGATAGGCGAAACCGTCAATAGTGAGTTAAATTTTTTTTGTTCCAATGAAATCATTTACAATAAGATCTATAAGACTTATTAAAGCCATAATATTCAATTTCTGTAAAGTTCTAATTTTGTATTTTTTTATTTAAAATGTTGAAATAATATTAGTAATAACTGCAAAAAAAATCAGGTTTGAAAAAAAAAATCAATTTCATATTATAAGATCGAATATTGTAATCAATTCATATTATAAGATTGTAGAAGTAGAACATTGTAGAAGTATCCAACAAAAGTTGGTTATTTTGGCAAAATTGGGTCTTTAGGGCAACAATAATTTGTATTACAGTTTTGAACTATCGTTTTTTGTATTTGAGTAAAATCGAACACACCGCCTTTATCTTATGTTAACATTGATAATGCATTTTATTGACGTAAAAATTGAAGTTGATTTTGTTATTTTTGTGTAGTATGTTAGAGATTTTGTTCATGCTATCATAATTGTAATTTGTTTTTTTCTTTGATGTATTTTTATATTGTTGGTGGGTTAAAATAAAACTGTATATTCCTGCAAGCTTTAAACAAAATGTTAAAAACGTATGTAAATAAACAAAAGCTAAAATAATTGTGACATGCAGTGTAATAAAATAACAACATTTGAAAAAAAAATCGTGATTCAGTGTTTTGCGTTCTTGAAAGAGTCATGTGGGATCCTAAAGTAATTCTTCACAAATTCTTTAAACTTCTTATGACGCGAATTTAAGTTCACCATGATTTTTTACTCGAGCAAAATAAATCTGTCAAAATAACTTCTGCTGTCGTTTTCATTACGAATCGTTGATCCTTTGCGAACAGACTCGTTTGTCAAAATGTGCCCTAACATTTTAAGGTTTACCATATTATGGGCTGCCATTTTATTTGCAAGGGGTGTCATGAATATACTAATTATTATAGCTTATTATTGTATTAACTGCGTTCAAATAATATCTTGAGTTCTTATATGGGAGAGAAGTTACTGGTTTGTGGCAACAGGGTGGGATGTAACTGTCGGTAGTGGAGTTGGTAGTTGTGGTTTCTAGCTATTGATAGGGGAGAAGGTATCTCGTTTTGGAAACGACAGGTTGGAAACGATATCACAAATTTTGGACCAATATTTCTGTCGTTTGAGCATTGGAGGGGAACTTGTCACCCTGCTCCAAAACGACATTAAATTGGTGCTGATGAAGTGTGCGGTGCGGAGGGGTGATGGGACTCACAAATATTTGTTCAATCTTGAAAATTCATAGTTCTTTGTCTATTTCGTACAATACAGTACGATTTCGTACAACAGATGCACCTATCATGGACCACATCACCTAAACGAGTTCATTGTAGGCCCAATAGAAGATATATTATGTACAACTAATGATGAGAGAAACAATATCATACTCTCATCCCTCTTTCACTTCTCCCTCTCCCCTCTCCCTCCCTCCTTTTCTCTCCCCTCGCTCTATCTCTCTCTCCTTCTCTCTTTTTCCCTTTTTAGGGATCGCCAGGGGTGTCACACCCCTACACCCCAGGGCGACGGCCCTGTATTACACATGGATGGATGTTTCTGCATACCACAATAGAAATATCGATTATTTCTGCTGGTTGTATTCAAAATAAAGTACTGAGCTCGAAATTTTGGCAGTCGCAATTGAACGATGGTGAAATCAAAACGGATATTCTGACAGAACTATAATAATATTTTATAGACCTATAGGACGTGCCTTAAATTGGGTAAAATCTTCCTTTAGCGAATTATATTAGTTTGAAATGCTAAAAAGTTAAATCCAAAAAGCTTATGGGCGAACTTCAGGCCTATACAAATTAAAAGGTATATCAAAGCACTATGGTTTCATCTGACATTACTGAAAAAAATTCAATTATTGTTTTTTATTTGACCGAGAAAAATATGTATCTCAGAATTGCGTTGATTTCGACACGAATCGATCGACTTCCAGCACAACAATGCAAAACAATGGACAGTAGCATTCTGAGAGTATGTCGACATTCATGACATTGCCTCATTTCAAATGTTTAGTTTTAGTTTTGGTTTTGGTCACGTGGTTTCCTATTATCCTGCCTAACCACTTGAATCATAAGATATCGAACTCTTTCTTTCTACCTTTTGTTAAAAACTGAACATTTGTGTCAGTCAGTTTCGGTTTTGGTTTCAGTTTCTTATAAGTGGTGTGAAGAAAAAAACCATTTGTTTTGAAGTTACCCAGCAAACACAAAAACGTTTTAAAAACGTTTTAAATAAGTTATATTTGGCTTTTGGTTTAGGTAAAAACGTTTTAATAACATTAAAATGTCGAGTTATATAAAGGTCATGATAACGTTTTAAAACGTTTTGTATGAAAACACACTACAACAATATTTTTTAAATGTTTTCAAAAAATGTTATTTTGAACTATTATTGCAAACATTTTTGCCAAATATTTTGTCAATACTTAAATAACATTATGTTAAAATATTTGAACCCAGCAAACACAGAAATGTTCTTAAAATGTATTTTTCAAAACCTTTTAATAACATAACAGGTCATGAAAACGTTTTTAAAACGTTATTGCAAATATTTTGGGCAAATATTTTTGCAAAATATTTTTCAACCCCAAAATAACATTCTGTTTAGAATGTTTTGTATCAAGTTTTCAAGAATGTTTTTGGAATGTTATAAAACGTTTTTATGCCCTTTATATAACCCGACATTTAAACGTTTTCTGTAAAACATTTTTGTTTGCTGAGCAGTAGATTATCAAAAATGTTTTTTAAGGTTATGAAAACGTTTTATACTATTAATATACCCTTTATATAACCCGACATTTAAACGTTTTCTGACAACCTTTTATAACCTTTCGCGAATGATGTCGAAAACGTTTTGTGTTTGCTGGGTACCTACTCTAAGTATACAAAAGAAATTTCGCAGTGCAATATTCACGAGGAGAGAAATCGAGCATGGTAATCTACATTGAAAGACGTGGTTTACAAAATCGAATAAGCGTAGGCTATTTCACCTGTGAAAAAATATAGACCATCGAAATATTTGCATTCGACATTACAAAAGGGGCCACTATTGTAATTGTATAGGTGCTATAAACAAAATCGATTCATGTCCTTAATCCCATGTACCAGAATCGATGGAAGGCCATTATATGACCTCTAATAACCTAATGACTTTTACTGAAGCAATTTTTACTGCAAAAAGTAGAAGATAGAGGGGAGAAGAGATTGTGTGTGGTGTGCGTGTGGGGGGGGCAAGGGGTATGGGCCGGGAGAAAGAGAAACAGATGGGAGAGAGCATTGGAAGTGAAAGAGAGAATGGGGAGGAGAGCTCAAGATGAAGATATCGAATGTAGGGGAGGAGGAGGCGGGAGAAGGAGTCACTTAGGGAAGAGGTGGTTATATAGGAGGGGAGCCCCTCTTAAAGAGGTATGGGTTGTGCTTCCTGGGATAATAAACTAATTCATAATCATGCATCGTTTATGTTTCATACAAACAAACAAAGCCCCCACCCCCACCCCATCCTTCAATATACGCGCATGTATATGATTTCTAGGCCTAGAACTCGTGAGTGTAATATGCCACCTTCGACAGAGAGCATCAACTGTCGTCCGCGGGATAGATTTCCGATATCAATCATGATAATAAGTATGTTAGCACAATAGGCTATTGTATACTTCTGGTTATATACCCTATACTGTGTCCTCCCAGCATAATAGTGTTATGATTGCAGACCAGATCTGCTCAACTTTTTAATCCCTTGATTTTTGGTTTCTGAACAAAAGAGAAACTAAAACTAGAGATTTGAAATGAGGGAATGGAAACACACCTTTGAGATATATATGTGAGAACAATAATACCACTGTCTCAATTTGGGCGCTTACACATGACTTTCTATTAAACATGTATGTGGGTTCGGAGTGTTTTGGGCTTTTTGCTTTTTGCGTTAACAAATCTCCCTATGCATTTTTGGATCATACACTTATTTTTTCTTGTATGACTTCATATCTTACTTGGTTGCTGGAATTTATTTGGAAATAAAGAAATAGGAAAATAAAATCAACCAACATTTAATTTCACAAACAAGTAACAACACGGACTTGAAAGAAATCAAGGGAATTCCCTTATTATAGGCACTTATTTTTAGTTCTATCCTGTATCAACATGTACGTCATTTCACAGCCTTATTTACCGGGTCATTATTACACCATGATTGGTGCATTCATAGTCATTTACGTGCATCAAGAACACAAAAGAAAAGCAAGCCTTAAAATTCACAAGCAGGTAATTTTAACAACACGGAAGTCAACTTAAATCAGTACAGCTAAAATCAACGATTCTGTGTTCCAGTATTTAACACTGCTTTCATGTGTACTACAGAGAAACTGAATGCATCGTATTGAAAAAGAGAGATGAACATGACGACTCTCACGGTAACCGTTTTAATAACAGCATTCTGTTTCATAACCTGCACCAATGGCTCAATATCAATCCTCTGTTCCTTTCTTACGGAGCCTGTGTATGAAAGTGCGAGCGTCACCCTGTCTTGTTTAGTGCGAAATATTAACACTAGTTACGCGGTGACGGTAAAACGAAATGAAAAGGAAGTGACTCCACGATTAACTTTAAATGGGACATACGAGGTTCAGAATTCTAGGTATACGGTTCGGACAACCGCTTTGGTAGAAATGGGTGACTCGTCAACTATCTCGTATTTTCTGGACATAACTGATGTAACTCGTGAAGATGATGGCTGGTATGTTGTCGAAGTACTTTCACACGCATCTTTGAACCCTACTGTGATCGTAACTACGACGCATATTTTAGATGTGTTTTATCTTCCTGACGGTCCACCTATTTGCAGCAAAGGAGAAATGTACGCTGTGCTGGGCCATGTCATTCCTTTAGTGTGTACAATACAGGTGGGAAAACCTGCCGACTATATTATGTTACAATGGGAATACAAAAGTAGTATTCTACCTGGCACAACTACTACAAACAACGGAACTGCAACGAATAGTCTTCCGTTCACATCGGCAAGTGCTGAAACTTCATACCTAACATGCTCATTATCGTTTGACCAGATGTTATTTCCAGGTGAAGCGTCTCGAGAATGCCAAGCCGGACCGATTCATATCATTGACCCTGTCATTTCAGTCACACCAAAAAGGTTGACGATATTACCTGGTGTGCATGCTTCGTTCACATGCAATATAGAAAATGACCCAATTGCCACCAGGACATGGCTTTCTGACAGTTTGTCAAGCGACAGGTTCTTTCAAACTGGAGAAAATAATGACGGTGTGCTGATAACAAATGTACAACCTGAGGATAGTGGTACCATCACATGTCGTGTAAAAACAGGTGCTAAATCTTATATGGAAAACTCCGCTGCGCTAATTGTGACCGCACCCACACCGTCAACAACCTCACCTATTCAACATGTTCAGTCAACAAGTAGTACTACAAAACAACTAGTACTCACTACAATCCCAACCGACTATCTAAAGACATCAAAAGAAGCACAGCCGACAGACAAGAGGCCAACTAACAAACCCGAACATATCTCAATCGGGAAAACTTTGAGTACAGCAACAGGCAAATCTTCAGAGCAATCTCCAGCTTTATCTTCATCAGCATTAGTCGGCATCATCGTGTGCGTTGTGATACTGATACTAATTGCCATTATAGTACTTGGACTTCTACTCTGGAAATCCAGACATCGTGATAACGCGTCATCTCCAGACGCGGAAGAACTCCATTCTTCATCACCACAGAATGGACAGCTATCTGGTACTGTGGTATACGCTGATTTGGATCTGACAGATTTACCACCTGGTACTGGCGTTAATCCTGTCAGTGAAGAACCAACGGTGTATGCCAGTGTAAAGCAACAAAAAAGGGAGAACATTTATGTGGAGAACTGAGCATGCTGAGTGAGGTTTCGGTAAGAGCCCGGTTAAGAGCAGGATTATGGAAGCAACTCGGCAATAAACTATATATGATGATTATAGAGCATTAATTCCGCTTAAAATACTTATAATTGTACTGATATTTGAAAGGCAGAAGAGAGAGGGAGGGAGAAAAAGTGGGGGTAGATGAAAAGAGGTGGGAGAGAGTGTGAGAAGCGATAGACAGAGGAGAGAAAGAGACAGTCAGTTAAACACAAATAGCCACACAGAGCAAATTAAATTAAATTTATCATTGTTGCTTAATTGTTTCATTATGCACATGGTACGTATTCCTGCCAATGACGATTATGTATATTTAGCTGTTTGCCAATTCTTGTTAGTTGAGAAAAACTCGGGATTATGAATGATTTTCTTCAAAGATTTTTCCAAACATCTCGCACTGTAGACGTGCTAAACCTATTGGGGTACATGTAGTGCAAGTACCTGTGTTTCGCCCGTCACGAACATTATAAGAACATAATCAGGGAGATTCAATATCGTGCTCGTAAATGCAAGTTGGTGCTTCACATAATGATTAAAAAGGGCAGAATTCTTTCAAAATAGCAGACATTCTTCCTTATATCCCACCATGCACTGTACCATCATATACTGTGCCACTGATGATTTTTTTGGAAATAATGGGTAATTATAGAGCGACTGTGCAAGAGATTGTTGTTTACGAAGGTTTGCCCGTCGTTAATGTTGCACCCTCAGGTCTATAAGACGTATAAAACATTAGGTTTAAGGGAAGGGGTGTGAACGTTTGGACAGTATTTATTGTGGGACATTAGAGCACATCAGACATATCGAATTGCATTCTGAATACGAAGAATGTCCTTCTGATATCAAATAATTTTGATTTTTTGAAATTCGCAATGTAATACACATTTTATGGCAAATCATTAAAATTGATATTTTTGATATTTAACAGTACTTGAAGTAAACTTAATAAATCTGATGATTTATACTTAAGGTGTATGTAGGTGGGATGAAAAGCCGACGATCAATTGAAAATTTTGACCTTTCGTATTGAAGATATGGATTTTTCCCCAAAACACACCCAAAAATAGGTCTTGGGAAAAAATCCATATCTTCAATATAAAAGGTCAACATTTTCAAATGATCGTCGGCTTTTCCTCCCAGCTACATACACTTTTAGAATATATCGTTAGATTTATCAAATTTATTTCGAGGACTGTTATATATCAAAATTTGAAAAATATCAAATTTTAATAATTTGTCATAAAATTTGTATTATATCGTGAATTTCAAAAATGAAAATTATTTGATATCTGAAAGACATGCTTCGTATTCAGAATGCAATTCGATACGTCTGAGGTGCTCTCATGTCCCACAAAAAATACTGTCGAAACGCCATAAACGCTCATTCTAGATCCCTTAAGTACTAGGAATTTTTTCCGAAGATTAGATGTCAATAATACCTTAAAAAGTTGGGTTTTGCCTCATTTTTGTTTTTTGGTTGCTTTTCTTCCATGAAGGCATCACCTAATCTTATCCGTATCCGATACTCTTTTGATGTAACGCGGCGGAAGTACCATCAATCATACATGTCTAACAGACACAGTCGTGTCAACATCGACGACACTTTTTCTGCTGCTGTCTCCCTTGACTGTGGGCTGGCTCAAGGATCTGTCATGGGACCATTGTCTTTTTCAATTTATACTTTACCTCTTGGCATGATCATTCGTAAGCACAAACTTTGTTACCATATTTACGCCGATGATACTCAGTTATACACTGCTTTTAACCCTAAACAACCCATGGATCAAATTGATGCTATAAATCGGCTTCAGATCTGCATCCTTGATATTCAGTGCTGGATGACTCATGCTAAGTTGAAGTTAAACATGGAGAAAACAGAGTTCTTTGTTGTAGGCTCACCTCATAACCTTAAATCTATTCATGCTCTTATAGTCTTAAAGTAAGTACAACTACCGTTAAATCTATTAATAAGGTCCGTAATCTTGGTATTATTTTTGACAGTACTATGTCTATGTCAGATCATGTAAATGGGTTATGCCGTACTCTTAATTTTCAACTCCGAAATATTTCTCGTATAAGGCGGTACCTCAATGAAGAAAACTGTCATCATGTTGTTCGAGCCCTTGTGAGCTCCCGCCTCGATTATGGTAACTCGCTGCTTGTTGGTATCACCGAAGCCCAACTCGCGAAAATTCAACGCATTCAAAACAAAGCTGCTCGCTTGATTTTCGGTATTCGTAGACGCGATCATATATCACCTTACCTCACCCGTCTTCACTGGCTCCCAGTCAAGCAGCGAGTTAACTTCAAAATCCTTGTTCTCATGTATCAGTGTATTAATAACAGTGCCCCTACCTACTTGTCTGAGCTAATTTCTATGTACAACACCCATTCCAGCAAACGTAATCTTCGCTCATCCAAGGACGCTACCAGACTTGCTATTCCCAGGACCAAAAGATCTGCAGGTGACCGTGGGTTCTCAGTGTACGGTCCTCGCCACTGGAATTCACTGCCCAATTCCATCAGAGAGGCCCCGTCACTGCAGATCTTTAAAAGGCATCTTAAAACCCACCTTTTTGAATTGTTGTAATTTCATTTGTTTTTATTTGTTCTGTGCAGCGCTTTGAACTGTGAAAAAGCGCTATAGAAATATTGTATGTATGTATGTATCCTGGTATAGTGCGTGATGGGATATTGGGAATGGGGGGATATAGGAGAATGACCGTTTATACGATACATTTAAATGATACACGTGCCATTTATTCGAGGGTAAACGTAAGAAAAAACAGCAGGAAAAACCTCAGCAACAAGGTCCGGGTTTTTAGTTTATCGCACCTTAAATATTTTTACAAAATATCGATAAGTAGGTTTTTACGTTTTGGGTGTCGAAATAAATAACTGTAACTGTATATATTCTCTTCAAGCTTAAACAACTGTTTGAGATTTATGTGCAAATAAGAAATAAATATTATAATGTCAACATTTTGTTGTAACATGCAGTGTAATAAAATTTCAACAGTTGAAAGAAATCGTGATTGTTTATTTGTGCTTAATAAATCTGACATATTAACACGATAACCTCTGTTTGCAATGTTTTGTTCAAGTTCAACATTGAGGAACACTTTCAAACTTGGTGTTGCCAGTTCCTATGATTTGGGCAATATGTGTCTACGGTAACAATCATATAAAACATTCTGTCCGCAACTTGATGCACAATACAATAAGTAAATAGTTTTCTAATAAAAAAAGAGGCGACGCTATTCACTTCATTGCCAAAATCTGAATCCGTCCGCCACGGAAGTAAAGCCACTGTCAGAAGAACCAACTCCGTCTTTTGATCCAAAATAAGGTAAAATTGTGGGTCAAATATTTACAACATTTGAATAAAAAGTTGGTTGTTCTCATATATGTCCCAAACAACAACAACAACAAATTTAATGAAACAAAATGTCCTGAAAAGCTGAATAATATTGCCTGTGAATGATATATACATCACAGTTGCAGTTAACTATTTCGGACATATTGGAGCAAATCGGAGTTGGACATCGGTAAATGCCTGAAGAGAGGGATTCAGGGAAGCTAAAATTGTAAACAAACATAATGGTGGTCAATATACATCCATTATGTCACTTCCATATAAATATAATTCACCAATAACATAAATGGCAACTTTTTATAAGAGGATGAGATATTGTCTATTGTGAAAAACATAATGAATTATTGGAAATAGCAAACAACACAAAACAAGCAAGTAACCAAACAAAATATTTTACAGAATTTGTTTGTATTTTGGCATTTTAAAACCAAATGATTAGCCAAATGAAATTGTTTACCCAATTATATCTCAATTTATATCGCTTTGCATGGACTAGTTAAGCGTAACGTCTTGTGAATCAAAAGTTACTACCCATATTTCAATAGAATGTCAATTAAAACACGGAAGTAAATTACCAGAAATCAAACTTTAAAAGGGTTATTTTGAAACCAATTCGCATTATGTGAAACACAAACATGGCGATCTACTATGTGATATTAGTGGCTGGTATGATGTCAATACTGCACATAGATTGGAATACTGTGACGGCAATAGGAATATACTGTGGAAATGATGACACAGTCAATGTTCGCGAAGGGATGCAGTTATTTTCTTGGGAGTGCCAGGTGCGCGGTATCTTGACGACAAACACAATTGTTGTAAATTTAGATGGTGTCCAAGTGACTCCAAGGACAACATTGAATGACAGTGACTACAGCTATCAAGTTCAAGGCACGAGATATACGATTAGGACGAACGATTTACAAGAAACGAATGGTGAGTTTAGCATTCAATATGCACTGGATATATATAACGTTTCTCAAACAGATGACGGGAGCTATGATTTCAGACTTTTCGCCTCATCTTCTAGCACTTCAATAGCAGGACAATTAAGACATTTGAGTGTTTACTATATTCCTGAAGGACCACCGATATGCGAGCCATCCGGTGACATAAACATAGTAGACGGCAGAGACGTGCTCTTGATGTGCTCGGTTAAAAGAGGGAATTCCCCGAAAGCTTTTGTTTTAAAGTGGAAAGATAACAAAGGCACTGTACTACCATCACTGACATCAGAAATAAACGGGCAAACTGCGATATCAACTGAAATCAATCCTCTAGATATGGAAGGTGCTACATTTACGTGCATAATAAGGGTTGATAATATCCTCTTTCCAACTGAAAAATCTCTAACCTGCCAATCAGGGCCCTTGGTTAATTCATACAATGCGACTCAAACGTCTACTGCAGCTTTAGCTCCGCCTACTATGTTACCAAAGCCAGTATCAGTTCCATCAAATCAACTTTCCAGCACAACTGCCATGTCTGAAGAAACCTCCTCACCAGAAAACATACCTTTCTCTTTGCCTATACTCATAGCTGCCGCTGTTTGTGGTGCAATTCTTTTCAGTGTAGCTATTACAGTTTGTGTGTGTTTCGTTTTCAAATGTAGAAGACGGGATACACCACAGTCAGCCGAGTCCGGGGAACATATTCAAGAACTCGCCAAAACAGTCCCACAGAAGCCGAAATCCAACGACAGAGTGATATATGCTGATTTAGACATGTCGAATTCCCCATCTACTCCCAACGTCAGACCATTGACAGAAGAACCAACTGTTTACGCAAGCGTAAAGATGCAGAGTGATGCGGGAAAAGTGCCTGTCAAACTCGAAATAGACGATTAAAAATGTAAAACACCTTTTTCGAACATAAACAATTTTAAAGGTTAAAAAAAAAAAGGCAACGATCACATGTGTATTATACTACTTCAGCCTTTGTAATCTTTATTTTTATATTTGAAGAAGAAACAACATCAAGATCTTTAATAATTATTGCTCCAATGTTTAACTGCCGATTCTTTTAACGCGGCTGTGCAATAACCCATAATAACAGGCTTTGTTTCTTTCGAGGAATTGCGCTTTTTCGATTTTGTTTGTACTTTGAAATGCTTTTTATTAATACAAGCAAAGAAAATCTAGATGTGTATCAAGAACTCTAGTGAATAATCGCTTGATTTGGACTGGTCATCCTGCTAGAAGACCACTATGACTATAGTTTTTTTGTTTTTGTTTTTGTTTTTGTTTTACTAAAATTGGCAAAAAGGAAAACAACTGCGGTGTTGATAAATATGAAGCTCCATAACTGCATGATGCTACAGTGTCCGTACTGGAAAATAAACCAACATCGACTAATGCCTTATTTAGGTCGTGTTCCGTCTTATCATTTGCACATTACGGTATGTTAGCAATTTATGTTGGTTATTGTTCCTTATTAACATTGAGGGCTCTCCATTCGTTGATTAATTTGTTTGTAAGATATTTAAATGATGCGCTGTAGATTTTACTTCGGGATTGATTTAACACTACTTTTTGGCAACACTGTCATTTGTATGCCATGCTTTAATGAGCAGATATTGAGCACATCAGGTAAATCAACACGGAAATAACAATAATAAAATAAATGATATAAATAAATAATAAAAACTGGAAAGTCATATCATCTCTTACATGGACGAATTAGGAAAACGTGTCATGGCAGACGAAGCCAGACTAAACCCAATAGTGCTCAGAGGCTACTAAATTCAAGGGATGCCATCCGGATATGACGGGACAGGGATATATGGGAAGGGGTCCGATTTTAGATGCAGGAGGAAAACCGGAGCACCCGGAGAAAAACCTGCGAGGACGAGCATGGATCGGCAACCAAACTCACATGTGGCACCGCGGGGAATTGAACCCCGGCCACAGTGGTGAGAAGCGAGTGAGAAGACCACTACACTAACCCGCCCATATCTTGTGATCTTCACCAATGGCTCAACAATCAGATGCAGCTTTTCACGGGAGCGTGTGTATGAAGGTAATGCTAGCGTCACCCTGTCTTGTTACCTGCAAAGCATTAACACTGATTACGCAGTGACGGTGAAACGAAATGGAAACGAAGTGACTCCACGAATCACTTTGAATGGGACATTTGAGCTTAAGAATTCTAGGTATGCGGTTCGGACAACTGCTCCGGTAGTTAGGGGTGACTCGTCAACTAACTATCTGGTATATATTATCTGGACATAACTGATATAGATGATGGCTGGTATTCTGTCGAAGTACTTTTACACGAATCTTCGAAACCTAGTGTGATCGTAACTACAACGTACAAGGGTTGGTCAATAATATCCCGCAACCATTATTTATCTCCGCTCATGCATGACTTAGACTACTGTTACTTACGATCAATAAAGTTTGTACCTTTGTCTTTCAAAACTCACAACAATTAGTATCAGAGTACCTGTAAATACGAAATCTCATTTGCATAAAGTCATTGCTATATGTGTACACTGACAATTGTCAACATTGGCGGGAAATTTGAATTGTAGTTGAGGGACGTGTAATAAAAAGAAGCAGAAGTAAGGAACTAAGCAATTTACAAGCCTTATTTTTGGTATGAGGTAATCTGAGTATATTCAATTGATAATTGTGAAAGAAGAAAGGTATCCGTCAACAGATCAGGAAAGGGACTGTCTTTGAATTTCACCAAAAATAGGCCTTAACGACAAACAAAAAGGGTGTGCAAATCTGGAGAAAAGAGCCCACACTGTAGAAGAATGAATCCAAATTATCTCCAAAATAAAACAAAAACAAATATGATTATTAGTGTGGCGTGAGAGATCATATAGTCAGAACAGTTATAGAATTTGTTACAATAAAAATAGAAATGTTCGCATGCGTAGATGATACGCATGATTGAAAGTACCAAAAATGTATGAAAAATGTAAGATTTCATCAAAAAAGCGCTAAAAATATGACCAATAGATGGTTTGCGGAACAGTAGCTGTGTGAGTGAATTGCTATACCAAGTCTTATGCTAGAATTAGACATACCTTTCGAAATTCAAATTTCCTTTTCAACCCAGAGCCTCTCTATGGTGTGCTACTTTGATTACAAAAACAAGACCTTTTGAAAACAATGGTTTATTAAGAAAGAAATGTTTGTGATTTCACCACGGGGGGTCTCCTTTTTTAATAATCAGTAGATACCCAATCAAACCAGGTACCATTTGTTAAATTTTGTCATCGATTAATATTTCCATCTCTTATTATGTAAAGAACAATGGGTGATAAAGCCTACTCAAAATTGGAGATATTCAACACGATCCCTTTTCTTTAATAAAAATGGTATAGATCTAAAAAGAATACAGCATCATTTCTACGTTATCGGTCTACAAAGTTGCAAAAACCGCGCCAGATTCCATACTTTTATTCTCGAGTTATTTAGAATTATGTAACAATACCTCAAATTGGCGCAAGATTTTCTTGACTATTTTTCACCATAAATCAGGCAGTGCCCATACACTATTGTGTTTATGCTAATGTCATTACGTAATCAAGTATTCAGTATTGCTAATACATATTTGTTTTGAAAGACAAAAGTACACACTTGTATTTAGCGTAATTGACAGTCATCCAAGTCATGCATGAGCGGAGATACACCATAGTTGCAGGAACTTATTGACCAGCCCTCGTATATTTTAGATGTGTCCTCCTATTTATATTTGCAACCAAGGAGAAATGTATGTTGTACTTGGCACTGTCATTCATTTAGTGTGTACAACACAAGTGGGAAAACCTTCTAACTCGATAGTGTTACAATGGGAATACAACGGTATTATCCAGTGGCGTAGCTGGGATTTTCTCCAGGGGGAATCCTGTATGGGCGGGCCAAATCCACCACCAAACAAAAAAATGTTGCCGCCCTTCCTCAAAAGGTTGACCCAATCTTTTTTCCGGTGGTTTGAAAAAGTGAAGAGCAAAAAAAAAGGGATTATAGCGCCCTAAAAGCAACACATTTTTTCCTCTCTCTCTCTTTTTTACTCTTTTTTTCCTTGAACTAGGGGGTGGGGCGGGGCCCAAATAGCTCTAGGGGCGGGGGCCCAAACCGGCAGCTACGCCACTGAGTATTATCATATAATTGGCATTCCTACTACAAACGACGTAACTACAACGACCACTCTTCCGTTCGTATCGGCAAGTGCTGAAACTTCATACCTAACATGCTCATTGTCGTTCGACCAAATGTTATTTCGAGGTGAAGTGTCTCGAGAATGCCAAGTCGGTCCGTTTAATATCATTGAACCTGTCATCTCAGTCTCGCCGAAAAGGTTGATGGTAACATGCAATATAGAAAATGCCCCATTGCCACCAGGACTTGGCTTTCCAACAGTTTGTCAAGTAATAGGTTCATTCAAACTGGAGAAGATAATGAAGTTGTGCTGATTACGAATGTACAACCCGCGGATAGTGGTACCATCACATGTCGCGTAGAAACAGGTGCTACATCTTATGTAGAGGCCTCTGCTGAGTTGATTGTACCATCTACACCTTCAACAACATTTAAATTTAAAGAAAACTTCATTAGTACAAACAAACAGCCAGATATGTCGCAGTCAGAAAACTCGGAACTTACTCATACAGCACCAACTAAGCACACTCCCGTCCAACTGGTTACAACCACGGGTGTGGATGCTGGCGATTCAGACACGTCCCTGTATACTGGTATTGGCATCGGAATTGCTGACTCACCTAACACTACTGGCCAGGAACTCCAGCCACCAAGATCTAATACGAATGAGCATGATGCAGTCATGTCTACAGTAGAATTCATCTCGACCTTTGCAGGACTTAAACCCCATTAAAGCTATTAAACCAAGATAACACTCATTGAAGCAGCTCAACTGATTAAATAAGATCTTCTCTGGTTGTGCACAAGTGTCTGTTTTCAATGTGCGACATCGCAATAAAGCTGGTATTATAGCTTCAGGTAAAGGATTATAAAGGAAACGAAAGGAAACAATGGTATGTGTACCTTTGTTTACGAAATGAGACAAAGACCTGCTTTTTGTTAACCAGCATTCTTCAAAATGAGCAACATAATGATTGTTGACTTAACACGGTTGGGAAATAATTTCTTCATATTTTTGGTGTTATCTGTCGTTTACATATCCTTCCTAAAACACAAAAGTGCGACCCTCTCCAAACATCTAAATTAGCTAAAAATTTAGGACATGTTACAAAACTATATTTTCTAGAACCTATTTAGAATAGTTTAAATGTAGCTTGTACCGTTTTTTTGTGGCATCCTTCAGAACGGAGCGGTCCGTTACCAATATAGCTCAATATTTTCGGTCAAATCTCCATTCAATTAACACGGGGCGTTGGCTAGCTATGAGCTAGCTATGCTTTGCCCTCACTCATATTTTACAAAAGTGCGACCATTTCTGAACATCTAACCTAGCTGTAATTTTAGGTCATGTTAGAGAAACATATTTGCTAGAAGTTTGGGAGAATAAATTAAATATTGGCTGGTTATTTTTCACACAGTGATGTTAACTAGGCAAGTGTCCATTCTTCCAACATACATCATTTGTAGAGGTCACGGGTGAATGGTGAGAGCACTGTGTATTGTGTATAGGAAAACGGACAGTAACTGCAGTATGGTTGTCAGGAACAAGTCTATATGCTGACCTCAATCGTGATGAAATGCAGGATTCTACTTACACTGAACTGAATCCAAAAATTAACTATGTATTCTGATTATGATAAGATCAGGAATACAAACATATTAATTATTGACAAAAAAATGATTGCCTATAAGTTTGATCAGCTCGTAATAGGCAGGAAATGTTAGGCTTTTACAACTGCACCGAAAAGTAGACCGTCACGTTAAGAGTGTGATAAGTTGACCTGCCTGGTCTATATCTACTTAGTAGACAAAGTATAGGACTTGAATTGACAATTCGTGATGATTCTGGCAAGATGTCACAAGACGATTCTCAAAATAAAATATTTGATATTAATCCGCGATGTTATAAGGCCCGCCGATTACGAGCTGATCAACGCATAGAAAGATAGAGAGGCAACACCTGTCTGTCTGCTTTACAGTTTCTGGCAGAGAAAAACGGCAGCTGTGTCCATTTTGAGAGCGTGCACAGCGTAAACACGGAAGTGGGGTTCGAATTTGCTGAATCAATTGTCTGGCAACCATAACAACAGACTGATAATCTGTTTGGCCGATTGGGCGTCAAAACACTAAGCTCTGCGTATGTCGCTTAACATGGGGACTGCTCTATAATCCGACGCTTCTATAATCCGAATGTTCTTCAGATCTCACACCACCAAATCAGAGTCCCATAGAGATATGTGCTAAATTTGCCTTAAGAAAACGTCATTTTTTCTTCACAGGAGCGACTCAGTTTTAAGCGACAGCTATGATGGTTGAAATCAGCCCTTGCCTGATCCCTCTGGCTGGGAAAAAAATATAGGTTGACCGTCATTATTTTTTACGACTGGCCCTCAAAGTCTACGATGTCTCGGAATTTCCTATTTTTCAGGCAAAACCATGCCGGTGTTTCTGTAAAGAAAAGGCTGTTTAAAATCATTAAAAGTTATTCGATCTCTCCCATCTGTGGTACACTTGCAGGAATTAATATTACTAATCATGACCAATCCAAATTTGGCTAAAATTATGCAAATTTCTGCTCATTTTAATGCTTAAATTTTTCTGAGAAGTGAAATTCAAGGGCGCACAACCATATATACTATTTGGTGGTGTGAAATCTTTAGACCGAAGTTCCGCTAGTCCGAACACGTGTACTTTCAGCATAATTTTTATACACACAAAAACAGCAGCTCAAACTCTGGTTCCTTTTATCAAGCTAGCATTCATGATTGGGCTGATCTCCCTAAGTCAATCAAGGAGATAACTGATAGGGTCAACTTTAAGGCTGTTAAAGAATATCTTATGCATAATCTTACTTTGTAGCTGTGAAATTCTGGAAGGGCAATTCCCCTATGTACCTGGGGGTGCTTTTTGGGTGGGCTCATTGTGGTGGTTGGGTTGGTGGGGGTGGGGTCTGGCATTGAATCCCAGTTATCATGGTGGACTTGCCTTTTCATACTCTCTCTCTCTCTAGGTGCCATATCCTAAGACGTTGGCGATCATGTCATGCTACAATTCTCTGTTATAAGCCATCTCCAGAAGCTCTGTCGCTTTATGTTCAGCCCCCCTTTCTTTTAGCCAGTCTTTCAGATTTGATAACCACATCATTCTCTTCCTGCCTCTGCTCCTTGTTCCTTCTATTCTTCCTGTCAATACTAGGTTCTCGAAACCATTCTTTCTGAGGATATGACCAAGGAATTTGAGCTGCTTAACTCTGATTTCACGGTAACAGCTTCCTGTTCACATTTGCTCAGGACATCGTCATTAGACACTTTATCAGTCAACGGGATCTTCATCATTCTTCTAAGGAACCACATCTCGCAGCTCTCCAATCTTCTTTTAATGTCTGTTGTTATTGACCATGCTTCACTTCCATACATTAATACAGGGACGACATAGCAGTTGAGTACCCGAATTCTGGTCTCTATACTGAGGGCACTGTTTTTAGGATCTTGTCTAATTTTGAGAACGCAGACTTAGCCAGTGCAATCATTCTCTTAATCTCTTTAATACATCTGGCATCTTCTGTGATTAGACTGCCAAGGTAGTTGAAGGAGGAAACTTGCTTAATTCTTTGATCTTTCACCTTCAATATGCATGTTGGGCTTTCAGTCTTTGATACCACCATACATTCTGTCTTCTTGCAATTTAACGATAAACCTTTCCTCTCACTTTCCTGAACCACCACATCAAGAAGCCTTTGCAGATCCTCCTCAGACTCAGCTAGTAGGACAGTGTCATCTGCATATCGTGATGTTATGTCCACCTATACTGAGACCATTTTCCTTTTCTAGCTCCCTTAGAATCAGCTCACTGTAATATTTAAAGAGGTCTGGTGACATCACACATCCCTGTCTGACTCCTCTCTTAATGCTTGTATTATTCACTACAATCTCCATCCACCCTTATGCATAAAGGTTCTGCAACAGTCGTAGATCCTTTCCATGCAGGTCTAGCCTGCCAAGATCTTCAAAAAGCTGATCATGTCTCACCTTGTCAAAGGCTTTTGAGTAGTCAATGAAACACATGAAAACATCCTTCTGCATCTCTACCTCTCTGTCTGTTATCATTCTCAAGACATAAATCGCATTCCTGGTACCAGCATCTTCTACAAAGCCGAACTGCTCTTTACCAATCTCAGGTTTTATTCTACTTCTTGCACGGAGCAACAGGATTCTTAGAATTATCTTTGTAACATGGCTCATAAGGCTAATTGTACGGTGTTGTTCACAATCCACAGCGCCAGGTTTCTTGGGAAGAGCAATAAAGATTGATTTGCTCAGGTCTTCCGGAAATATCCCATCATCATACATTCTGTTGATGACTCCTGTCAGTTTCTCAATTCCATAATCCTCTAATGCTTCAATCATTTCAACAACTATTCCATCTGGCCCAGCAGCCTTATTTCTGCTCATCATTTTTATAGCTGATCGAACCTCTGACTGCAATATCTTTGGACCCTCAATAGAATCGGGAAAACTTGGCAAACCGTCCCTTACATCGTGAAATAACTCCCCAACATATTCAATCCATCTTTTCATTACAACATCTTTCCCTACCAGCATATTACCATTCTTTGCCTTGATGCACCCAGAGCTTGAACAATCTGATTTCCTGCCTGAGATCTCATTTAACATCTGGTACACATTCCGATTCTCTCCAAATTGACTCTCAATTTTGGCACATTCACTATTCAGCCATTTCTTTTTGGCCACCTTGCAACATTTCTTTATTTGCCTGTCCAACTCTCTATATTCTTTCGAATATAGAATTTCTTCTGTCGTCCACTTGCTTTTACTTTCTCTCTTCTTCTTTGGCAGACATTCCTCTGCTGTTTCAACCAAGATATCCCTCATTGATTCCCATGTCATCTCTTCTCCTTCGTCTGTAAGTTGCTCAAACCTGTTCTCCACTTTGATGGAATACTCCATTCGGATCTCTGGTTTCTTCAGCTGTTCAAAATCTACCTTCTTCGTGATCTTCGCTCTCTTCAACTTTCTCAGCTTACAACGAAGTGTGCATACTACTGGAATATGATCACTTTCGCAGTCTGCCCCTGGATGTGTCTTCGCATGTTTCACTGCTCTTCTAAATCTGTCATTAATGGTTATGAAATCTATCTGGTTCCTAGAGCGATCCCCAGGGCTCTTCCATGTATATATTATTCTGGGGTGCTCCTTAAACCAAGTGTTTGTGATTACCATGTTGTTTGCTTCACACCACTGCACCCATCTATACCACGCTCATTTCTTTCTCCAAGTCCAAACTCGCCTACTGTTTTGCCATCTTGTCCTTGCCCCACCTTTGCATTCAAATCTCCCATGATCAGTTGTATTTCATCTGATTTGCACTGAGACTTTGCTTCCTCCAGTTTATCATAAAAGCATCAATCTCCTCTTCTGTGCTCTCTGCTGTGGGAGCATATACTACAATAACAGAGATATTGAAAGGTTGTCCTTGTAGTTTGACCAGCAAAACTCTCTCACTTACAGTCAAATAGCCCAGCACACATTTAGCCATATCTGCATCTAGCATTAGCCCAACTCCTTTCTCATGCTTGTCACCACCTGCATAAATCATCTTGAAGTCATCGATTTTGAAGTCTCCATTATTTGTCCACCTGGTTTCATTTATTCCTAGTATGTTGATTTTAAGTCGGGTCATCTCTTGCTTAACATTTTCGAGCTTTCCACTCTGGTTAAGAGTTCGCACATTCCAGGTTCCAACTCTGATGATCTTACTAGCTAACTGACGGTCTGGGCCCACCTGCTCTCCATGGGACACCCTACCGGGCGAGGAGCCGTCCATATTAGGTTCCACAACCCCCTTCACGCCGTTAGTCTCTAACATCAAATTGTGACCTTCCATGATTATTCTTGGGAAACAATAAGTGAAGTGGTATCCCGTTGCCTTCTTCACTGCAGCATAGACAGCCGTGTTTGGGGTTGCCAAAACGCCCATCACTAAATCGAGTACTGCCGATATCCTTGAATATATTAAGGAGCTCGATGCAGGGCTAACCATGTATCAGGGTTGAGCCTGTTATTGATCCTGCCGATCCTGTTGGTGCCATCCAACATCAACTGGCTCCTAAGATTTCATGGTCCTCTTTTAGTCGGCTTTTACGACACGCAGAGATTACGCAGGAGGAATTCTTCAACAGCCCCGTCCCCAGGCTGTGAGACATCAAATAGACGAAAAATATTTACCTAATTCAATGCCTAAAGGATATAAAGGAAAGGTTTCAGCATTTAGTCCAGTTGCCACCCATACTGAATCATATGGGGATACACCTGGTCGCCTGCCGAGGAGATCTGTGTGTATGTACCCCTCAGCGGCATCAGTGAAGTCTCGATTTTTCCCAGACTCAGGTGTCTCTACCCTACAGAAGTACCTGAAACAGGTATTCTGTCCTACCACGCAAACGAAGCTGAAGACTAAAACTAAAAATAAGCCGTAGCCCTAGGCAACTGGATGCTGAGAAGGAGGAAGAACTAAGCAGGAAAACACATGGAGCACCCAAAGGATAATAAAAACATCCAGTGGGAAACCCAGCCCCTTAAGATGGTAGTAGGGTGCTTTTCATACACATCTGCATATTGGCTTTCTGATTAATATTTGTGCAATAATAATTTTTTGATTTTTGATAGTATCATATTTAGTTGTTTTTTTTGTTTTTAATGTTAATATGTGCAATGTTTAAAAATGTTAAAGGACCCCTTTGGAAATAAGCCCTTTTTAGGGCTTAAAGGATTATCTTATGCATATCTGCAATTGTATTTTATATTGTAATTATAAATGCAATTTTAATGTCTTTTTTATATTCTCTGTTTTTTATAATGTGAACTCTGTAAATTGAATGATATGCATAATAAACTCAAATCAAATCAAATCAAATCATACTTACCATTCGCTTGTCCGAACGGTTCTCTTGTCCGAATATGAAAAACGTTTCTCTAGTCCGAATTTTAAAAAAGGTTCTCTAGTCCGAATATAGAAATAGGTTCTATAATCCGGATTCAAAAAAATGGTTCTCCAGTCCAAAATTGCAAAACGGTTCTATAGTCCAAAGCGGATAACCGTGTCCTTTAGTACGGATTAGTAAAAAGGTTAGATATTCCGAATTTTTATAAAATTAACCTGTACTGCGCCCTCTAGCTAGATAGATGTTCACATAAATAGCATAGTCATAATGAATTTGTAAGCGCTCTTTAAACAAAGTCATTGTTCATTGAATTTTATTTAAAAAATGTGTCTGTTTTACAATAGTAGAGGCAACCAAGGGTATTGAACATACGAAGGATATTCTAACTAACTGTATCCCTTTTGTTTGTAAGAAATTACAAACAAAGCAACAGTGGGTGTGAAAGTTTTACTTCATGTATACGCTATACATTATATCTCCCCATTAAATGTTGTGTGGGATCTCTCGTTCAACTAATAAAGAGATTTCGAGTACATCTTTGACATAAACTTGTTTTGCCTGTCAAAATGAAATAATTTGTACTGCATCATGGTATTCAACCATTTCCCCACGAAAAGAGTATCAATTTGAAACTAGTGGCAAACGGTGGTCATAGACCAAAAACCTAGCTGGCGCGTGTTGGTGTTGTGGAGGTATCTCGTAGTCCCGTACTCCTTACAGATGTCCAGAAAATGCAATTCTAAGATTTTACCCCATATGACATTTGACCTGTAACCCCTGCATGATGCTCCATAATGTTGCCCAGGTCATGAGGTTTGTTGCCACCCAGTTTGAGCCCTGTACCTCTTACATGTGTCCAGATAATGAAATTCAAAGATTTGACCCCAGATGACCTTTGAGCTGACCCCCGTATTAAGTTTTTTTTGTCATCGAGTTTGAGCCCTGTACCCCTTACAGATGTGCAGAAAATGCATTTCTAAAATTTGACCTCTGCATGACCTTTGACCTGACCCCTGCAAAATGTTCCCCTATTCATGATATTTGTTATGAAGTGATTTCAGCCCCATACCCCTTATAGATATCCAGATAATGAAATTATAATATTTGACCCATGTAACCTTTGACCTGACCCCTGCAGAGTGTTTCATAATATTCCCCTAATCACTAAGTTTGTTGTCACCAAGTTTGAGCCCGGTGCCTCTTACAGGTGTCCAGATAATGAAATTCTACGATTTGACCCCAGATGACATTTGAGCTGACCCCTGCAAAGTGTTCCAAAATGTTCCCATGTCATTAAGTTGTTGTTTTTTGTCATCGAGTTTGAGCCATGTACCCCTTACAGATGTTCAAGAAATGCATTTCTAAAACTTGAACTCTGCATGACCTTTGACTTGCCCATACCCCTTACAGATGTCCAGATAATGCAAAAATTTAAAGATTTTATCCCGTAGTGACCTTTGACCCTAATTTTGTGAACAAGTTATACGTGTGTGGTATAGCCGATGCATAATGTGCAAATGACATCATTGTACTATATATTATGTGGCAGAAGAAGCATTTTCAGGGTATTTGATTAAATACCGGAAATGCCCCTTAATGACCTTTGGCCCCAATTCTGTTTAGACATGTGCACTGGATATAGCCGATGCTTGTGGTAGAAGAAGCATTTTGAAGTTATTGCCAGAAAGAAGCAGAAAGCTCGGATAGCAAAACAGGACCTAGCGTAAATAGCCATGATAACGTCACTATATTATGCACGCTAGTTCCTTAAACTACCGAATGTGAGCACAAATACAATTTATTTAAAGCGGCCTTTTCAAAATCAGGCTGACATGTCTGGTGGTGCACAGGTGTCCACCAAATGCCGCCCTTCCTCTGGCTGCTGAAAAATGGAAAGCTTGGACAAAATGCTTTTTCCCAGGTCTGGCAGTAGTAATATCTCCCCTCCTTTGTCTAGACATTAACCCCATCCCCTATAGAAGACATACATTTTTTTACTTTAAAAACTCTGGAATTCCCAAAATAGAGTTTCATTGGAAAAAATGGGAATTCCCATTATTATTGGGATTTCCCAGAAAAAAAGATAAAATTTCACAAAACTTTTTGGGAAATCGCATGTCTAGTTAGTCATTTGAAACGAACAATTTTGGGAATGATAAGTCATGGTCAATAGACCTCCATGGGATTTGACCTTTTTTGCCCCGTTATCTGGGTATATAGCAGCGAAACATTCAGGTAAGAAACACCTTAGATATGGCAAACTATTCTTTCTTTAAAACAGTTTTTGCAAGCAGAATAATTTGAAAAGAGTCAGTCATCAAGCAATGCTGGGAATCATGTAGGCGGTTAATAATAGCAATGCTCTCATTTACCTGCGCATCAGTGTTGTGTTGTACTGACCAACCGGATGATTAAGTGAAGTACAGAAACTGAGGAATAGTACCGCACTTTATTGTGAAACCAATTCTGTTTGTGCTTTGGAAGCCTATCCTTGCATCAAATATCTTTTTTCTTGTGTTTTTCATCGACTTGCAGTGGAGATCCCGCAATCAAGGTAGGTAATATACCGTAGTCAGGTGTATAAAATGTTTGTTGTCGGTTATATATATATAGAACGGTTTACACGTGCCAGTCTTAAAAGTATATAGAATAAACTGAGCATAAGACAATTAAAATATATAACAAATTCACAAAATATTGTCGATTTGCAAACCTGTGAATTTATAAGGCAATTAATTATACCTAAATTTATTTCAAACGATTCTTCGATAAATTTCCCATAGAAGTTTAATATTGCCATTATATTGATATTGCAACATAGAGTTTAAAAAAATGAAGTTTATAGCAGAACTATATACGAAAAAGGAAACCGTATTTAAATAATAGTCATTATCATGAGTTCCATCACATTAGTACAGGGTGTCCCATAAAAACGGGCTCCAACGAATGTGGTGATACGTGTTTTCAACCATCCTTCAGTTTTTACATAATGTAGGCCTACAAAGACCCATCTTTTAGTTATAATTGGGCGGAAACCAATGTTCATTGGATTAACAGTTTTGAAGATAATTATGACCTCGAATGGTAAAAAGTGATATATACATTACACGGGAAATTTTCTGAGAATTTCAATAATGACATTCAGCTGCCCAAGTTGCCAACTTTTACACAAACTTGCCGGTAGGAACGCGATTTTTCCAAAATAGAACCAGCAGACACTAAATCGTGGTTGAAAACTTCTTTTAAAATATCCTCACATTCGCAGGAACCCGCTTTTTATGGGACACCCTGAGTATGTGCTATTGCGTTAAGGGAATTCCAGTTTCATGTTTTCATAGTGTTTTGTTACGTATGTGTCCACATTAAAGCTGATCTGATGTTAAAGGATAGTTGCATACCAATACATTGGGAATATATTTTGAACTTGTATTGTCGGGAAGTATAAAATCGCATATAGGTTCACTTTCGTTCATGGTTTTTGAAAGATTTGCTACCACCGAAAATTAGCCTATATATTAAAACATAGGCCTATATAAAATATGTAGTACTACAAGTAGTGGAACAGTGCCTAATTTGCATCAATCCAAAATGGCCGCTTATGCAGGGGGTGAAATTTCAAAGTTGGACAAATCTTGTTTAAAACCATACCAATGTATTGGTTTCATCATAAATTCAGAAAAAGTATAGTTTGCCCAGTCTCCGAAATGTAGTTCTTGAGTTATAGGCAAAATGTCAAAGGTCAAATTAGGGGCCCACACGCGTTTACAATTTTTTTTTAATATTTATTTTTTGGCCCCTATGACATTTGACATTTCCCCCTATAACTCAAGAAATGTACATCAGAGATAGGTCAAACTATACTTTTCTGAATCCTCATGACTAGAGGAATGTGTACATTGGTATGGCTTTTAACAAGATTTGAAAATTCTTTGAAACTTTGAAAATTCCCCCATCAGCATAAGCGGCCATTTTTGATTTATGCACATTAGGCACTGTTCCACAGTTTGGATTTTCGGGGACTTTCGATATGTTTTTGTGAGAGCTTTTGGGAGATGGATGCATGCGAAATGGATTCTGTTGCAATTAGTGGTGGCTGATTTTTTTATTTTACTGGCTTACCAGAACGTAATTCAAATTTGATGGTATGTTTGCTAAACGAATAATTTGCAAGAAATGTTTTCTACATAACCATTATATAGCCAGAGGTTTCTAGTGGTATACAAGTCTCAACTCTTTTTGAAAAAAAAAAAGTGGGGGTGCGGATGTGGATCACGAAATGCCCTTTTAAGCCGAACTGAGAATGAGGTCTACAGAATCATAGATCGTGAATTTATCACGTGAATCCTAGGGTATAAGAAATAAAAGCAATAAGCTGGAGGTCTTGGTAGAGGCATAGAAGTCTGAAAATGAGCAGCAGAAGCTGCACATGCCCACTGAACCCATGTGAGTGTCCCTAGTACACACGCTGTTTAACTTTGGATTCAAATTCACATTGACTCAGTGAATAATTATGTCAAGATCAGAACATTAATCAAACATTATCAGAAGTTTTTATGAACTGCAAAACTCTTATTTTGTTCTGTTCTGATGATGAGCCACACGCTTAGCCTGCACTATACATGCACTAAAGGTTCATTCCTGTCCATTCTTTGACGTTATCAATCATGTCAAACCATTGCTTTTTCTGTCGTTCTCTCTTCCTATTCCCATCATGTTCAACTTTTCCTTCGATTTTCTGGAGTGTTAGTATATTAGTGAATAATAGCAATTATTATAATATTTGTTTATTTCCAGATCGTGACCATGCAAGTACATCTGTTTCTTCTTTCACTCCTAATCCTTGGAAGTGCAGGATCTATTGCACACAATGGGACTCAAGTTCAATCCGTGACGGTCGATCTTTCCAGTGAACAGTCAACATATGTTGAAGGTCAGACCTTTGTACTGACATGCACAGTCAACGGGACATTTCGGGAAACTAACGATACAATACTAATTCAAAAGACTAATGGTAATCATTTGATTACTTTAGCGACTGATGAAGATCGAGATCCCCAAGCACCGAGTAATTTTGGCTTTATAGCGCACACCATACCAGTTGAGGGTGTGCATAAAGTCTACGTGTCGTTTCAACCTGTGACTCGAAATGATCGTGGCGAGTATGTTTGTAATGTGGTTCGACAGAGCGATGATAAAAATGAAGCGATATTGGCCTCAGACAGGTTAAAATTTGATGTTTTGTATTTACCTTCTGGTAATCCCAACTGCGTACCCGTTGCTTCGGAGTATCACGATGGAGATACAGTCACTCTAAAATGCTCATCTGAAGCGGGTAATCCTGCCGTTCCGGTCACGTGGTACGAAAGAAGGAATACATCATTGATTGAATTGAAGGGTCAAACTCCAGGTCTGCGTGATGACGTCACAATTGTCAATGAACTGTCACTGGAGTTGACCTCTGACATGGACGGCGTGATATTTGACTGCATCAGAGAAAATTTCGTAGATTTGTCTTCTGCCCAGTTTTGCACTACGGGCCATATTTCGGTCTTGAATAAAACAATTGGAATAACTACTACATTATCAACAACTATGCCTTCAGATGTTGGTGCTGGGAATTCGGATAAAGCATTGTATTCTGGTGTCGGAATTGCTATTACTGTCCTACTAATTCTCACCATCATGGGAATTATCTATCTGGTGAAATTTAAGCGTCGTCGAGAAAAGACTGATTCACCCAGGAATGTTGATCGGGAACTCCAGCAACCAAGATCTAATACGAATGAGTTGTCAGTGACAAGTCTTTACGCTGACCTCAATCGTGATGAAATACAGGATTCTACTTATACTGAATTGAATCCAAAAGTGAACTTTATATTCTAAGACGAAAAAATCAAGAATATAAACATTATGATAACACACGTATATTTAATAGGTAGTTGTCGTGACAAACCAAACAAACTTGTTTCGCTCGTCCAAGATCGCAATAGTTTGAGAAAGCTCCACAGCCGACTGATGATGCAGAAATCAACTACAGAAGTTATAATTATGCCAACTGTGCATTGATAAAATAATTTTAAAAAAAGACGTGTTGAATTGATTTGTCCTATCCCATCCAGCCATGCATGTCAGTATCTTCAGAATTCAAGATCTATTCAAGATCAAGCGAGCAGATATTCGACAAAAATTATCATGTTGTTGGTCCATTTAACATTAAAACTGTATGCAACGGTGTACATCAATTTCCCCAGCCCCCCCCCTCCATGCCTTGACAAATGATCAGTCAGGCTCCTGAAGTGTTAGGATAGACGCAGTTGCAGCGGAAGCACTGTCAGGGGGAGTTCGGGAACGAGCACATTTTGTTACTGACTCGGCCTGTAAAACATTTTTCGGGAATTTTTGGAAAATCTGACTTATAATAAAGTGGATTTAAAATCCATGGAAAATTAAGCAAACTATAGGGCCTACCCCAAAATCAACATTTAATACACTTAAAACACTTAATATCTGATTCCTCTAAACGTCTCTCCAGTAAGAACTCCATCGCTGTAATTCAACTCAACATACCTCCATAGCTTATATAAGCTTATACGAAGTTATGGGCTAATTCTTTGTGAGCTAGCAATGTAGTTTTACCATATTACGGGATACCGCGGTACGGTGTCTGATCGCCAAACTCCCCCTTTTATAATTCATCTCCCCAAATTTTCAGTTTTCCCCCTTTTTCAAATATTTCACCCTTTTTAACTTTCCCCGTTTTCAAATAGTTTCCCCCTTTGCGACTTTCCCCCCCTTCATATAGTTTCCCCCTTTTCGAATTTCCCCCTTTTCATATAGTTTCCCCCTTTTCGAATTTCCCCCTTTTCATATAGTTTCCCCTTTTCGAATTTCCCCCTTTTCATAGTTTCCCCCTTTTCGAATTTCCCCCTTTTCATATAGTATCCCCTTTTCGAATTTCCCCTTTTCATATAGTTTCCCCTTTTCGAATTTTCTTTTCACCTTTTACATAATACCATTTTAAAACAGATATCCCCATTAAAATAGTTTCTCCCTTCTTAAATTTTTACTCCCTTTTTTTTATTCCCCCGTTTGACGATGCGTTGGCTTTACCAGTAGGCACCGACCATCTATAGTGCCAGCCTTCATGCTTCGATCGTGCATACATGTACTTCGATATTGAAATAGGTCCAGCCTACACGTTGAAAGCACGTGATTGTCTGATACAAATTCTTGAGCTAAATAAAATGAATAAAATGATACTTATTATGTAATTTACGAATTCTAATTCTATAGGATATAGATCTACATTTAAGAAAAATCATAATCTGAATTATATCATGCAACTAAATATAGACCCAGGAAAAGGCCAGGAGATTGGAATTCGAATCAATTAGATTGCCTTATTAATCGTTATTATTTTGGACTTGTCTCGACTTTTAAAAAGACTAGGCTTAATTGCTACTTAATTCTTCATCTAACATATAGGGCCTACTAATTCTTTTTGGTTTTTTGAGGCGTGCACCACTGACCGAAGTCCCTGGTTCATTTGTCTGGTCAATTGAATATACGCCATAGAGCCTTTGATTAGAAAGCACATTTTTATTGTTAACGGGATTGTTGACAAACAAAGAATAGCGAAAATTACTCGGAACTGGCTTAAAAATAAAGTTGCATAAAATCACACAGCCACACTTGTCATAAATATGCAATGCCCATTTTGTCCAGGCCCGTTTTATAAATGTATGCTTTTATTGTCATTTCACTGTTAAGACCGCTTGTTTTAAACTTTGGTGCTAACTTTTAAAAAAACCTTTTGAATATATAGCACAAACAATTCTTATTAGGCCTATCTAGGCTTCTGTAACAATGGCAGCCAGTTGTTTGTTGTCTCTGACATATCCCTGTTTATAGACAAGTTCTTCACATACTTTCAAACATCATTGCTATGAATTTGACCAGCATAAATATTTATGCATGCCATTTCACCCGTTTAACATTCTGAACATCATTTGGTTTATCAATCATATCGGATTTGCTCTTTGTACAGCCCCTCTATAAACGTACATAAAAGTTGACGGATCCCTAACCCATTGAATTTAGCGGGCGCTTGCACAACAGGCTATAAATCTACCTACGTTGGTATCCAAATTCATGTAGAACGCCTTTCCAATAATGGATGTAGCGTAATGAGCTCTAGTGAGTGCACGGTACTCTCCAGGGTCAAGGCTTACTGGTAAAGCCTACGCACGGAAAACGGGGAGTACCCAAACAAAAAGGGAGTATTAAAAACAAAAAGGGAGTATTATTTTAAAAAGGGAGAAACTATTTAAACTGGGAACCTATTTGTGAAAAGCGGAGGAAAGTTAAAGGGATTATTTGTAAAAAGGGGAACTATTTACAAAATGGGTGAAAATAAAAAGGGTATTATTTGTAAAGGGGTAATTCGAAAACGGGGAAACTATTTGAAAAGGGGAAATTAAAAAGGGGGAAACTATTTGAAAAGGGTGATTCGAAAAGGGGAAACTATATGAAAAGGGGAAAGTCGAAAAGGGGAAACTATTTGAAAAGGGGAAAGTCGAAAAGGGGAAACTATTTGAAAAGGGGTAAGTCGAAAAGGGGGAACTATTTGAAAAGGGGGAAAGTCGCAAAGGGGGAAACTATTTGAAAACGGGGAAAGTTAAAAGGGGGAAATATTTGAAAAAGGGGGAAAGCATTTCGCAAAGGGGAAAACTAAAATTTGGGGATATGAATTATAAAAGGGGGAGTTTGGCGGAGATCAGACACCGTACCGCGGCGCGGTGTAAAGTCTGTAACATTCTGCGACTGCTATATCAGCCAAATTGTACACCTCACGTGCACAACCCACCAACACCATACCAAACTATGCACAGTGTGTACTCACTCACCCCGCCCACCCTTGTATAATATCACTCATATTTCTGAGGACCAGAGCAATTCAAAAGTCCCATGTTTGTCGGTGTGTGTTGTCATGTCCAGGCCCGTACGCAGGGGGTGCACCCCTCCCCCTAAATTTGGAAAAGTTACAAAAAAGTCCCAAAATTTCAGAATTTTTTCAGAAGGTTTTTACGCTTTTTTGACAAAAAAGGTCCAAATTTTAGAAAGAAAGTCCACTTTTCACAAAATTTGGAAAAAAAGGTCCACTTTTTCAAAATCAGCACCCCCCCCCAAATGAAATCCTGCGTACGGGCCTGGTCATGTCACGTCCTCACAAAGTATTTTGAGCGCATTTACCTTTGCTGAAGGCCAAAACGGACATTTACTAGTAAGTGAACATCATCGCTAGCTAAATACCAAAATTGCACTCTATAAAAGACCGTGAAAAATACCCGTATCAGGGAAACTCCAAGATTTGTCACAAACAGCATAGTGAAACCAACACCATTATCTTTCTTAGTATTTCTATATATAGGCCTATGCATTGTTATTATTGTTTATATAAATTATGATAATCGATTTACGGTCATGGGTCGCATTAATGTGGAATTCCCCGTTTCGAAGTTCAACACGAAATCATATTGGCGGTTGAATAAATAGAACGCATGTACATTGGCAGAACGGCGTTGGTAATAGATGAGACCAACCGGATGTTGAAATACAGAAACTGGGACATTTTCTAAACATACGCTTGAATTGTGATATTACATCTGGCTTTGCTGGCAACCTAGGCGCAACATATATAATTCTAGTATCAAGTATCGTTTCTTAGTTGTGAATTATCATCAACTCACAGCAAAGGTGCCACAATCAAGGTAGGTGTAAAAATAATACAGATATTTTTTGTTGTCGGTTGTAACCCGTATATCGCGTATGTTTCACTATAAAACAAGCTAACGCGCAATACAGTGAGGAATCCATGCATGTATATCGATTCCTATATAAATTTCGTACTAGCCTATGTTTAAGCGTATAGGCCTATATAGTATAATAGGCTTACTTATATATTTTGACACAGGTTGTGGTAAGGTAACTGAAACCCGGGCTGAAACCAAGTCACCTGTATATGTACCGTGCTTTTGAAATTGAAACTGATCATGTCAAAGGTCATTATATATGAGTTTCTTTGAATAATAAAAATAATTGAATAATAGGCTTATACATTCAAGTAATTAAAGTAATTATATTTGATTAAATAAGAAAGTAGGCGTTTCGATGACACACCCTGACAATAGATTGTAATAGTCGTCGTACACTACGGTAAAGATGAATACATTGAATATTATTTTATATAACAGTTAAAATAAAGCTTTATAATACTAGTAAATCACAAAATATTGTCGTGTTGAAAATAGTGAATTTATTTTCCTTATTTCAAACAATGCTTCCATATTAAATTTCCTTTTTTAGAAGAAACAATAATATGTATTACAACATAGAATTGAAAAATCCCCAGATGATATTTATAGCAAATAGGAAAACCGTATCTCGTCATCATGGTCATAGCCATTATCCACACGTGGTAATTTTACATGAGCTTCGTGAACCTATGCAGTGCGTAGAAAATGCATTATGTGGCTACGTGCTATTGCGTTAAAGGGAATTCCCCGCTCTATATTTTAGTGTTGTGGCAGGTTGCGTATGATATCCGACTTTTGGGCTGAATTTCCGGGCTGAGTTTAATGTCACTTTTACTGTAAATATCCAACACAATATTTGTAGGAATCAATACAACTCCACTATAGGATTGGTACTGCACATTTTGAAATTATATAAAACCAACGGTTTGTGTCTCAAACATTTGACAAAAAGGCTCTAATGTGCTATAGTAGGCTTAATCATGATAAATGTTAATGTTGTTGATGGTTCACTTTCTGTATGTAGTTTTGCTTTCACAGATTAGCCTTATTAATTAGTAACCCCGTGTAATTCTAAGTTTTTATTCACAAAATTTGCAAATGAGCCCAGATGGATGCATTTTAATTTTACAATTCACACACTCGAATTAATACATGTATGACATGCTATCTTCAGTAGATAGCGGATATTAGCTACACATACATTCTGCTTGAAAACAAATTGCAATCAGTTTTCTTCCTCAAATATTCATTATGTTCATAATAAGTTCATGCATTCAAATCATGATGAAGTAGGCAGCAATAATATTAGATAAAGGTAAGCTCACGCGTAGATTCCATATCACCAAATAATATAGCGTCACCGATAGGCCTAATTACCGCAAAGGTTCGCCTAATGGCACTGCTCCCTTGACATAATTGGAGTTATAGGTACAACCTAAAAGTGTCCTGTAAAATTCCCACCAGCAAATAAAGGCACGGAACCTTATGTTTTGTTGGAATTTCAGAGGACGGAGCTCTCTATTTGCATTTAATTACATTATTACTATAAGAATTGCAGAAAAAATAACTATGGAACATTATCCGAAATTTACCTCAAGGCAAAGGAGCCCAATCTTTACGGTATATTCCTTATGTGTGTATACTTTAGTTTGTCTTTAAAGGAACGTTACTTGCACGTCGCTTCATAGATAGGAAGGGACATTTGAATACTAGCAATTTTGTACACCTGTCTATGGAACTGGTATTTACCAGCGTGGAAGTGAAGAAAAGCACTGTTACCAATTCTGGTCTGGCGCCATACGCATGATAAGCGTTCAAATACATATTGTTGAATTAAGTGCAATATATGTTAACAGCAATATTGTTTGAAAAAAAAGTTATATTATTTTGTTTATTTCATGCAGATAATGACGACTGAAGTACATCTATTTCTTCTTTCACTCCTAATCCTTGGAAGTACAGGATCTATTGCACAGAACAGGACTCAAGTTCAATCTTTGACGGTAGATCTATCTAGTGAAGAATCAACGTTTGAAGAAGGTCAATTCGCTGTACTGACATGCACAGTTAATGGTTCATTCCATGAAGACAACGATACAATACTTATTCAAAAGACTAATGACAAGAACATGTCCACTTTAGCGACTGAAGGAGGTCTCGATCCCCAAGCACCAAGTAATGTTAAGTTTATAGGTTACACGTCGCTAGACGGTGTTCATAAAGTCTTCGTATCTTTTGATTTAGTGAATCGAAATGATCGTGGCGAGTATGTTTGTAATGTGGTTCGACAGAGTGATGATAAAAATGAAGCGATATTGGCCTCAGACAGGTTAAAATTTGATGTTTTGTATTTACCTTCTGATAATCCCAACTGCGTACCCGTTGCTCCAGAGTATCACGATGGAGAGACAGTCACTCTAAAATGCTCATCTGAAGCGGGTAATCCTGCCGTTCCGGTCACGTGGTACGAAAGGAGGAATGGAACATCACTGATTGAATTGGAAGGTCAAACGTCAGGTCAACGTGATGACGTCACAATTTCAGAGTTGTCACTGAAATTAACCTTTGACATGGACGGTGTGGCTTTTGACTGCATCAGAGAAAATTTTGAAGATTTGTCTTCTGCCCAGTTTTGCTCTGTTAATATTACGGTCTTGAATAAAACACTCGAAATAACTGTGAAAGATCCTGGCGATGATGGTGACAATGGTGGCCATTTTGATAACGACCCTAATAATAAGTCGGGCACATCTGTACAATATATAGTAGGTGCTGTTGTAGGTATTGTTTTGATAATAACGGCGGTTGTCATAATTGTAGTACTCGTAAAGAAGAATAATTCTGGAACGTCACAAAACGTTAGTCAGCGGACAATAAGTGAACCGGTGCCGCAGATGGAATACTCAAAATTGTCCACATGCGAGAACGGCGAATTGCAGGCTTCAAAAAGCGATGAGAAATCGAGTGACGGACCTATTTATGCGGAAACGCAGAAGAAAAAGACCAGTAAGACTTCAAAAAAATATCCTGACCCACCTGATTATCCCCGTCCTGCGAAAAATCAAAGTATCTCTGCGGAAAGACCTTATGTGAACACGGAGATTGGTGCTTCATTGACGACGGCATCCCAATCAGATAAACCTAATGAATATGCAAATACTTTGGATGTAGGATGCAGTGTTAAGAGGAAGGGTGGTTCAACTGGTTCAGAAAGCAAAGATGGTAAAACCAAGACTACTGAATACGCCAATCTACAAGATCCGACTGTGTCGCAACCAACACCACCTGACGGGAAATGAGTTAATTTGTTGAAGAGCGCCGCGCCGCCCTGAACTTGGGATTTGATTTCTTGCATTATATGTGGCAGAATTATTAGATATTCGAGAGTGCGCTACATATTTTAAAAACCCTATGAGCAACCAATGGAAGATCTGATAGAACAATTTTGTTTTGTTCAGTACACCGGATATTCGGTTTATACAGGGTTTTCACGAATTATTTACATAGCCTATATATTCCGAAAAAAAATAATGTTTTGGATCTCATCCCCTCCCTCCTCAATTTATCTTCTTTTTTTTCTTCAAAAATATAGACATTGGAAGCTTTAGGAAAACTTTATACATTCATTCATTCATAAATTAGAGAACATGGATCACTTCCAAGACTTTTTGTTGTGTTTATCCCTTAAAATCTCACACTTTGAAAAGAAAAAAAACGGGCCTCCTCCTTTCCTCGACATACGTCTAAGTCGGGGAACTTGAAATTTGGTAAAATATACTGTTCCTCTCTTGCGTACTACCATAAATAATGCCCGGAAATAATGACAAAACCTTACAGGTGTGATAAGAACATTTTATAAGCTTTCAATAAAATCAAACTTGTAATAATTAACTGATAGGTCTGTCACACTACACCGAATAGGTCTTCCGTACAAGAAACGGATGGCATTTTAGTAAATCCGTTGTTGTTCGTCAATGATCGTTTTATGTTCTTTTTATGTCCTGCTATCATCCGCCAAATGCGTTTCGTGTTAGGTGATGTTCGTTAAGTCCGTCGGCAAGTTTGTGCATGCACAAAACTTGAAACGGAGTGTACCGAATACACATGTTCGGTATTTATCCGATGTGTGTTCGTATGGTGCTGCATATTGCCGGAGTTTGTTCGCTCTCCTTTCGTTCATGTTCGTTCTTTGTTCGTTGCACTCGGCCCGTGTTCGTTGCAAATACGTTCCTGTGAGGCCTTCACCACCGGATAGCATATTTTTGCATTCGGTGATGTACGTTGACCCAGACCGTGCTAGTGTCACACTACACCGGATCGGTCTTCCGTATAAGAAACGGATCGTATTTTAGCAAATCCGGTAGTGTTCGTCAATGTTCGTTTTCAGTTCTTCATATGTCCTGTTATTATCCGCCAAATGCGTTTCGTGTTAGGTGATGTTTGTTTAGTCCGTCGACAATACGTTTCAAGTTTTGTGCATGCACAAAACTTGAAACGGAGTGTGCCGAATACTCATGTTCGGAAGTTGTCCGATGTGTGTTCGTACTGTTCTGTATATATACCCTGGGTTTGTTCGTTATTCTTTCGTTTATATACCGCGGGTGTTTGCAAGGTTTCGCAGGCGCTTGTGCCGGATGTAGGCCTATGGCGAACATGTGCATCGATCATGGGGGGGGCTTTCTGAAGGGTGTGTGACGCAATATCATATTTCCACCAGTACTTTAGTGACTGAAAAAAAGGGGGAAAGGAGAGAAAAAAAGAAAAAAAGTGAGAAAAATTGAAGAGAGAAGAGAAGAGAAAAAGTTGAATTGCACGTAATTTAGTAGTAGGCCTATGCATGTAAGTAGTATTGAGGGAGGGGCACTTTCTGAAGGGTAGAGGACGCAATATCAAATTCCTACCAGTTTTAGTGATTGACAAGAAAGACAAAAGAAGAGAAAACATGGAAAAGGTTAAATTGTATACGTTATTGAGTAGGCCCAGGATAGTAGTACTAGTAAGCCTAAGTAGGCCTATAGGCCTGTGATTATTATAGACAGTGCTTAAATGTGGTTCCTTGGCCCAAAAGCCTGTGAAAATTACTGCCAGGCCAGTCCATATGCAGGGCCCGTGATATTCAGTATTAAAGTCAGTATTTAAGGCGGACTTATAGGTCTATTCCTGACTTTAACATATCAATCCATGCATGCTTTACCTGACATTACGAGTCTGAAGTCTTATATCTAAGTGTCAGTGGATCAGTGTAACATTTTAAATTTTTCAAATTCAAATCGGGCCTTCTTTGTTTTTTGTTTAAGGCAATAATAGTGTAAAAATGATGCACTAAAAACAATTTTCCAAATTTTCCATTTTTAAAACTAAATTTATACACAATAGGCCTAGGCCTAATAATGTAAATAGGCCCTATACAGTCCCCATGCAAATGGCTTCAATTGGACCTTCATTTTCAAAAATGGACAAGTCTTCCTTTTTGCTTCTGCTATGGACATCCACGTGTTATTTTTAAAACAATTGTTTATATTATACAATAATGGTGAAAACTTTTTAGTGGCTTCAATTAGGCTTTCGTTTCACCAATTTGCGGCTGTTTCAAACTAAAATAGTACCCAATAATAGTGCTAAAATTGATCCAAAAATGACAAATGGCTTCAATTGGGCCTTCATTGTCCAAAGGTTTCTCACCTCTATTGCCACCGGACGCTGGTTGCCCCGATATATCAGATTTGTAGCCCTTTTGTACTTATTAGCCAATATTTGACCATTTTCGTCAAAATTTACCCCCTTAAAAGTTGTCTTTCCCCACTTTGTTCACCCTCTGAAAAAGTACTTGCTACGTCATTGCCTCTAAGGGGTCAAAAACCCTCTCAAACACCCTCTCCTCCCCCACTTTTCTGATAGGGTGGACGTCCCTGTTGGTGCCACATGCGACGGATTCGCCGGTCATTTGTCGGACGTTGAACGATTGAATATAAAACGCCTGCAGGATTATTACATAGGGCCTGCACTTTGGCTCGTTTTTTGCAGGTTTACATGGTCCAATAATCACAAGATGACTGACATGTGGTAACAAAGGAAGCAGTCACTGCAATTTGATTATGTCCCATATGATTGGCCATTCGAGACACCCCTGTGAATATACTATAGCGGCCTTTTCAAAATATAATACCTGTTTGCTTGACTGCATTGACAATACCCGGGAACAATACACACAGTATATGCATTGGACAAACTTTTTACAATAAGCATGATAAGTGATGATGTGACCTCCAGATTTATACATCGTTCGTCTCGCACACTGACGACATTTGATTGAATGGACTGCGCCGTGATTACGGTGAAGGACACCGGTTCAAATCCTTTGTTTGGAGCAAATCGATAAAAGCATGCAGGGCCTCTATACCCTATACCCATGTACAGTTTATCCCTTACATAACCTATGTCTTGAATACGCTGGCAAAGTTATGTAATAATCGGATTAATACTATATAGCAGTAGGTAAAAACAAGTTTTGAATAATCCGCGCTACAAAGTCCCATTCAGTGATCCCAGCGAAAGTGGAAAAAAAATCAAATTGTTACGTGTATAAATTTTTTATGAAAAACAAATGGCAAAAAAAAACAAAACAGGAAAACGACAGTATTGACGAAGTTGAAGCCCCATTCAAATACATGTAGCTAATTTATATACTGTCAGTACCGGTATATAAATTACAGACTCACGTAAATGCATTATTTTTTGTCTTAGACACACGGCTTTCGGCTGAACCACTACACTAGCAAGCTATGTACGTTAGCACATCTATGACAATGACGAAAGGTACAAAATCAGCCATAGGCCTTTTATGACCTTTGACATTCTTTTGTGGCGAGTGACATGGTCTTTCAATTCACGCCGAGTGTCCTTGACAGGTTCGACTATGCTTCAGTGGTCATGAAAGAATTCAAAAGATAACCTCTGCCCCAATAATCCCAGGCAATTATCTGAAACTGCTCCTCGGATCATAAGAACTCAGTCCTCAAATGATAGTCATAATAATGTCCAAAATATAAAAATTACTGACTATCATTGAAGACTGAGTTCAGCAATCTAGTATCCAAAATCTGAATTTTGATGATTTTTACGATCGTCGGGATGAAAAAAAAAATCAAAAAAACACTGAATGGGCCTTTAGTTCCCTACTCCCCGGCCCTACTCTCCTTACCCTGGCAATATAAATCAAAGGAAAATAAAGAAAAAAATAAATAAAACAAGAAAAGAAAAAAAAGACAAAGAAAATTAACCAAATTAAGGGATCTAAAATGAGCGTTTATTGCGTTTCGACAGTATTTTTTGTGGGACATGAGAGCACCTCGGACCTATCGAATTGCATTCTGAATACGAAGCATGTCTTTCTGATATCAAATAATTTTCATTTTTGAAAATCACAATATAATACAAATTTTATGACAAATTAAAAAAAATTTGAAATTTTTCAAATTTTCGATATATAACAGTACTCGAAGTAAATTATATAAATCTAATGATATATTCTTAAAGTGTATGTAGCAGGAGGAAAAGCCGACGGTCAATTGAAAATTTTGACCTTTCATATTGAAGATATGGATTTTTTCCCAAAAAGACCTAATTTTTTTTGGTGTTTTGGGAAAAAAATCCATATCTTCAATATGAAAGGTGAAAATTTCCAATTGATCGTCGGCTTTTCATCCCACCTACATACACTTTATATAAATCATCAGATTTATAAAGTTTACTTCAAGTACTGTTAAATATCAAAATATCAATTTTAATGATTTGCCATAAAATGTGTATTAAATTGCGAATTTCAAAAATCAAAATTTGATATCAGAATATTCTTCGTATTCAGAATGCAATTCGATATGTCTGATGTGCTCTGATGTCCCAAAATAAATACTGTCCAAACGTTCATACCCCAGCCCTTAACATCTGGAATGAGCGTTCTAAGGTTTGGACAGTATTTATTTTGGGACATCAGAGCACATCAGACATATCGAATTGCATTCTGAATACGAAGAATGTCTTTCTGATATCAAATAAATTTCATTGTTTGGAATTCACGATATAATACAAATTTTATGACAAATTATTAAAATTTGATATTTTTCACATTTTTGATATATAACAGTCCTCGAAGTAAATATCATAAATCTAATGACATATTCTTAAACAGTCCCTGGCATACCATACATGTATAGGACTATGTATAGTACATTAGTCTGCTTTATCTGTTTTGTGCTGTTTAAGCAAATTTAAACATAATTTCCATAAAATGTAAGCTTTTACTGTCAGATATGTCCCCTTTTAATTTTGAGCAGAACAAGTGAGGTAAAGCAAAGAAAATTGGAATTTACTACTACTAGCGCCAATGAATGTTATACGATTGTAAAGCGGTACGATCCTCTGGGTGTGTGTGTGGGGGGGGCGTGTGCGTATGTGTGTCCTGCACGCGAATTTTTCTGCAACTATAACGGGACGCAATACGATACCGGTATGTTATAAGAATCAAACTTACAAGAAAGATGGCTCTTGTCAAATCCTACAATTCTGTCAGAGAAAATATGCATATTTGCATTAAATTTTTATTAATTGACATAATTGATTAATTAATAAATATTTTATTTAATGATTTACCATAATTCCAAACATGTCAAACAATATGTCAAATTAAAGCTAATGAAATGCTTTATAAATTGGTAAGAGCACATTTTGCAGAATAGTAGTATTTTAGTTACATGATTCCAAACATTCTACTCCAATTTTTTGCTACACACGCATAGGAGCTGTACTTTTAGAATCCGCGCCTAATCAATAATAAACCTTGCCTCCGACTATGCGGTTCCTATGCAAATGTTGACTAGTAAATTAATATAGGCGACCAGGTCCTAGAGTGTGATGGTTTTGTAGCAGATGACAGTGCTCATTCAAGCCTGTCAAGGTCAGTTAGTAGCCACTTGCTGAATGGATGGCCATTATCAGCTATCAAAGAGATGCCTTGTGCAGCTGCCAATCACAGTAGAGGTTTGATAACATTTTGTTAAAAACCCAAATGTGATATAAGGACAAAGCTGTGCATGTTGGTACTTAATTGTTTGGATTCTTATGTTGAAATTCCCTTGTATTAGTATTTTTATGTGTAGTGTATATTGTTCATAAATTATATAGCTTTTAAATTTTGGGCATTTTTGCTCTGTTGCACTGTACCATTATGGAATTTGAGCAAATCAATTACCGACACAAGCAGGTATAGACCAATCCGAGAAGCGTTTACTGTATTTGGCCCTCTATTGACGGCAACACAGATGTACCAGAGCGGGTGATTTAATTCGTAATTCAATACTCATGATTGTGTATTGAATATCACTGTTGTGTACGATTCCCGGGTACAATTCTGTATAGCACACTAAATAATGGATGGAACCCCCGACCTCGGGACACCGCAGTTTTACATCGGGGACACCGCAGTAATGGCGAAGTCGGATAGGTGTATACAGTGTATTATTTTATTTTTATTTCGTATCTCAGGAGCACAGCTCACTTGGTAAGGCGTCAGAATTTGGTACACGAGCGCTTCGAACTTTAAATCGGAAGGTGGTGAGTTCGAGCCTCATCACGGTCACATTAATTTTATAAACCAAATATTGTTCGAACTTTTCATATTTGTTTTTCTTTTATTGTTTCTTTTCTTTTTCTTTTTTTTTTTTCTTGTTTTATTTAATTTTTTCTTTATTTTTCTTTGATTCATATTGCCAGGGTAAGGAGTGGAGGGAACTAACGGCCCATTCAGTGATTTTTTCATCTGGACGATCGTAAAAATCATCAAAATTCAGATTTTGTACTAGACTGCGGAACTCAGTCTTCAATGATATAGTCAGTAATAATCTTTTGATCATTATATGACTATCATCATCCGAAGAGCAGTTTCAGACAATTGCTTGGGATTGTTGGGGCAGAGGTTATCTTTTGAATTCTTTCATGACCGCTGAAGCAGAGTCAAACCTGTCAAGGACACTCGGCGTGAATTGAACTGATTGAATTTAAATACTGACAGTATATATAAATTAGCTACATGTAGGCCTATTTGAATGGGGCTTCAACTTCGTCGATACTGCCGTTTTCTTGGGTTTTTGCCAATTTTTTTCATTAAAATCTTTATAAAAGTAACAATTTGATTTTTTTTTTTTTCACTTTCGCTGGGATGGGGCTTTGCAACGCGATATATTCAAAACTTGTATTCACCTACTGTTATAGCATTAATCCGATTATTACACAACTTCGCCAGCGTATTCAAGACATCCAATGCAAATAATCACCTAGATTATGACGTTCATACCGTAAATATGGCGGAGTACTCAAATTCATTCAACAAAAGCATGATTACAAGCTATTGCAATCTACCGCGACAGCTCGTCTCACACACATAACAAATGCACTATAGGATCAAATAGGTTGACGACAACGTTTGATTGAATGCACTGCATTGCGCCATGATTACGGTGAAGGACACCGGTTCAAATCCTTTGTATGGAGCTAATCAATAATTTCACGCACATCCTCTATTATTGCCCAATTATTGCCCGGGATGATTGCACACTGTAAAAGAGCTATTGTTATAATGTTTGATGAAATCGTGTTTAACTATTTGCTTAAGAAAGGCACAATACAGATAAAGCAGACAGATTTACTACATGTGGGACATGTATATACATATAGGGAATGTGTTCGAGTATTACCTAATTATAATAGTGGCGTATCCAAAAATGAATTCACACCCCTTTCAAATGTCGAGCCAAAGTGCAGGCCCTATGAGCGGCCACAACGCATAGAGAGACGAACGGGAATCGGACCCCCAAATCCGGACCTTTGTCGGACGTTGACCCCCAAATCCGGTCATTTGTCGGACGTTGAACGATCGAAAATAAGACGCCTGCAGGATTATTAGCGGCCACAACGCATAGAGAAACGAACGGAATCGGACCCCAAATCCGGTCATTTGTCGGACGTTGAACGATCGGATATAAGACGCCTGCAGGATTATTAGCGGCCACAACGCATAGAGCGACGAACGGGAATCGGACCCAAAATCCCACCGAATCTTCTGCCGGACTGGTGATTTTTCCACCGAATAAAATATTTTTGTATTCGGTGATGTACGTTGATCCAGTCCGTCGTAGTGTGACAGACCTATCAGATAAATATGGTATGTTTGGGGTGCAGTTTTGATGACAATACTTTTTACATTCATCAATAGGCCCCTACACAAAATCCAATGGCATATTTGAATTACTCGTCATGAATGCCCTTTAATAAATGTAAAGAAGGATTGTGACTCTTTTAGAGCATACTAAAAGTCACTATACGTCACTACGCTTAGTGACGTATAGTGACTTTTGGTTGGTGTCACAGCACAGAGGACTTCCGATGAAGAGTATTAGACTTGCCACATGCCGAAAATTCAAATTTATGATGTTCAAGTCCTATGCTGAAAGTATTTGGCATGTGTAAAGGGGAGGGGGGGGGGGTGAATATTTTGATAAGGGGGGTGGTCCATACAGTCATTCCCAATGTTGATGTATGTATTTGTTTTTTGACCAAATTAACCTCATATTTGGTCATTTTAGCCTAAAAATACAAATTTTTGTGCAATATGGCAAAAATCTTCGCACGCTTTGTGCGCATTTGTACAAGTAAACTTATTGCTGGATATATTTTTTCCAACCCCATTCAAAGAAGACATCTATGTCAATGGATTAAAACCAGGGCCCGCTCGCTTAATTTCTTTCTGCAACCATAATGGGCCACAACACTTTGTTTCATCGCATTGCGGCCTATATATGGTTGCAAAAATAAATTACGCGTCTCGGTCTCGGAACTTAGAGGTCTCGGTCTCGGAAGGAGTGGTCTTGGTCTCAGTCTCTATCTTGGATGGGCTGTTCTCGGTCTCGGACATAGAGGTCTTGAATAGGACACTGATCATACTGAGTCAGTCTTCAGAATCAATCTGCAGAAAACTATGTACACGAAACTTTTTTGTTGATATATATTCCTACTTTTTTGTTGATATATAATATCGGAAGTGTTAAATGTTAAAAAAGGCAATATACAGCTACGCTGAGAGTGCATGTTTGTGTCTCCTTTTAAGATGCACATCACTGTAAAAAATACTTATTTTATTTGTTTGTTTACAACATACCAATTACCAACAAAACTGCCAAAAGGGTAGCAAATATTGGTGTTTTGAGGTCATTTGAAATTACACATAGGCCTAAATTTCCATTGTGTTGGAATGTAATGTTTTATGTGCGTGTCCCCATTTGCATGCAATTACCCATGCGTACGCACACACACTGCACCCCAAACATACCAAACCCACATTAGCCATAAAGCAAAATAGGCCCTACTAGGATAAATGTATAGGCCTAGGCCTATTTGTTAGACTCATATATGTATGCATTGTATTGATTGTATAGCTTCCAGGTAGGGGGTGCGTTGTACAGGGTGTCCCAGAAAAAATTACCGAGCAAATCAAATTGAACGTAAGTCGCGAAATAGACATCAGAATCAAAAAAATTAAAATGTAGCACTCAGCTTATTTTGTTGTGCATCACGTACAAAATTTTAATTTGATTCGGTTGACTGGTTGTGCAGAAATGAACGATTACATAATGCGTGCATCATTGCAGTTCATTCCAAGTTTGATCAACAGGCGCTTTTTTTCATACTCGCTCACAGCTTTCTAAAGTTTGTGTATATCTCATTAAATTGAGTTCACATTATCTATTTTATAATCCGACGGTGTTATGTCATTGAAAATGAATAACAGTTTGTCCGAGAAAACTTTGATTTCTGCAATTGAAAGCTTTCCAACTTCAATTCTTTGTGCAAAAATGTTATATTTTAACTTTCCAAAGAACATTTGAGCCAAGAATAACAATGATCAAGTGCTTACAGCTTATTACGTGTGATTTTTGATACCATCCCAGCAAACACAAAACGTTTTCGACTTCATTCGCAAAAGGTTATAAAAGGTTGTCAGAAAGCGTTTAAATGTCGGGTTATATAAAGGGTATATTAAGAGTATAAAATGTTTTCAAACCTTAAAAAACATTTTATGATCATCTACTGCTCAGCAAACAAAAATGCTTTACAGAAAACGTTTAAATGTCGGGTTATAAAAAGGGTATAAAAACGTTTTAAAAAAAAAACAAAAACATTCTTGAAAACTTGATACAAAACATTCTAAACAGAATGTTGTTTTGGGGTTGAAAAAATATTTTGCGAAAATGTTTGCCCAAAATATTTTCAATAACGTTTTAAAAACGTTTTCATGACCTTTATATAACCCGACATTTAAATGTTATTAAAAGGTTTTGAAAAAACATTTTAAGAACATTTCTGTGTTTACTGGGTTCAAATATTTTAACATGTTATTTAAGTATTGACACAATATTTGGCAAAAATGTTTACAAAAATAGTTTACAATAACATTTTTTGAAAACATTTAAAAATATTGTTGCAGTGTGTTTTCATACAAAACGTTTTAAAACGTTATCATGGCCTTTATATAACCCGACATTTTAATGTTATTAAAACGTTTTTACCTAAACCAAAAGCCAAAATATAACTTATTTAAAACGTTTTTGTGTTTGCTGGGATGCAACGTTAATGTTGAAGTTTTAAAAGATTTAAACTTTGCATTACAATTTCTTGGAAATATTCCAAAAGCATTAATGTGTGTGAGAATTTTTATTAGCCAGGTGAAATTCTTTATGCAATAATTCTTTATGCAACATTTATATCAACATTAACGAAAAATATATTTACAAGTACCGATCATCATCTTACATGCAAGCTTTCATTTTCAAATTTGAACAAAACCTAATTAAATGTTTTGCAAGAAACAGATTGTTTAGTCTTTAAAACTAGTTCGCATTGTGTTTATAATCTTTCTTTCAAACTTGGAATGAAGTGACTTGACGTATGCGTTATGTAATCGCTCATTTCTTCGCGATCAGTCAACCGATTACAGTCAAATTGGTGTATAAGATGCAGAATAAGTTGGGCTACACGCTGATGTTTAGATTTTTGAATTCTGATGTCTATTTCTCAACTTACGTCCAAATTTATTCGCCCGGTAATTTTTTTCTGGGACACCCTGTATAATGTATAATGTTGCATGTTATTTTAGATGTGCTATTTCAGATTTGTAATTTGCTTCTTTAAGTTTTTATAAAACACTGATTCAATAAATCACTATTACCAAAGAAGTGAGCTATAATATTTATTATTGGACTATAAGAAAAATGGGGATTTTTTGGTTAATATGATGATGATGATGATCATAATTAAATTAATAACTATTGTATAATAGAAGTAAAATGTACTTTGTTTTGTAGACTCATGTATTGTACTAATTTATATAATAATTCCGGGTAGATATTGATTCGTACATTTGTGATTTGCTTTTACAAGCTTACACTGTTTACCTAAATCACTATACAATACCAAAGAAGTTATGGGGTTGAGCCTATTGCGAGAAAGAGTTAACTTTCTCAACCTATAATGTAATCCAGCAAACACTAAAATGTTTTTGAAACATAAACGCGTGTTGGTAGTGATTAAAACGTTTTGATAACACTTAAATGTCGGATTGCATGATATAATGGTCATGAAAACATTTTTTTTTAAGTACACGCATTACAATCATACAAACAGTACTATCACCATGATTGTCATCAACCGAAACAGTACAAACATGTAATTGCGGAATATATTTGGCCAAATATATTTGCAAAATATTTTGTCCCCGGTAATATTATGTTATTATGTTTTGCATTATATTGTTTTCAAAAAAGTTTTTTTTTTTGCGTTCTATTAAGACGTTTATATACCATTTATATAACCCGACATTTAAAGCGTAATAGTGTAATCTGTATAAAAACGTTTCGTGTTTGCTGGGGATGTAAAGGAAGTGTCATGTACATTATTTCTGACGTAAGCATGGTAAGTGCATACAAGGTGTATCAAAATGATTGGTACCGGGATATGTGGCATTTTCAAAAATATATCAAAAATATAAAATGGCTAATTAATATTGTTTTTGTACTATAAATAGAAAGGGGCATATGTTAACGTATTGATCTAATAATCTGAAGATAATAGGTTGATGCGTCTGAGGGCTATTGTCATTTAAACGAAGATCGACGTAATCATGGTTTTACTTACACACCACAAGATGAGTAAAACTGCTTCATCATATTTATTATACATTTATGCTAATCAATATCTCACTTCAGTCTACATAACATAGAGTTGCTCTACACATAATCTTAGAAAGTATCTGCCTTACGACTCTGGCAGTGTGAGGTGAAGCCCTATCTTGGAATGGATCCATTCTGTAACTGCCCATATCAAATTTTGAAACATTATAGTTATTGCATGTTTGCAAGGGATCATCCTAGCTCTTGGAAACTGTCTTATAAATCTTCACTGCACTTCGCCATAGCATCGTGAAAGCACGCTGAAGTGTCGAATACTGTGGAGTCATTCCAATAACTCTCACCTGGTCTAACCTAACAGACACTGTCTTCAGTCTATAACCATTCTACCACACCATCTACTTAGTAATCTCAATGCATCTTATACTACAATTTAAATTACCGCCCTAGAAGGTGTAAATAGGCATACACAAACCTCTTTCACCCCACCTAAATTATTCGAGTCAATAAGATATTATGGCTTTGACATTACTTTCACCAACAAATATTGATTAGAACATTTATATACATCATGAATGAAGAAACAGGCAAGGAAAAAATGAATCAATTCCGAGATTTTCAACATATCATTCTCACAAGGTAATTGTAGTAAAATAGAGCTTTGAAAATGGTGCGCTCCTGATCCAGCGTTACGATGAAAAGTATAAAACACCTACTTTCCGTTAGAATCATGTAACTTCTGAACGGAATGTGCTATCTTTATCATCTAAAATTCTTAGAGAAGATTAAACTACAATAATTTCAAATATATAAACATTTAACCCCAAACTGGTACAAAAATAGTAAAACAATTCTGCAAAAATGAAAAGTCGTCGGTACCAATCATTTTGATACACCCTGTATTGTGTTTAACATAATGCGCTACCATGCTATACTACGTGATGTTTTATGTAAAGTAAAAAAAAACTCGTGTAAATAGGGAACTATTTAATTTGACAACTTTGTTGTGAACCTTTTCAGAACTTTCTATGTTTGCAAATTGGGTCATAATGAATGAATGGAAAGCTATGGAATATGATATATTAACTTACTTTGAGATCCTTTATGGCTGCATAAAGCACACTAGTTTCGTACTGAATGTATGGGACAAAGAAGTAAATGAAACTTAATATTATAGTTAAACAATTACCTATAGTTGGTTTGACAGTCATGACAGTATATTCATTGAGGGAAAGGTAAGACTTTAGCTTGTATTTCTTGAACTAATTGAATGACATGTGTGTCCTGAAAGGAAACATATACAAAAGGCCTACTGTTGGTAAATACACTGCAAAAATATTTTACTCAACATTGAGTAAATAGGTCACATCAACTCAACAGTTGAGTAAAAAATTACTCAACATTGATCTCATTCTCAACTTAACAAATGAGTAAAAAATTACTCAACATTGAGCTCTTGTTGAGTTTGTACTCATTTGTTGAGTTGTGACGTATATGAGCTCAATGTTGAGTAATTTTTTAATCAACTGTTGAGTTGTGATCTTTTTAATCAATGTTGAGTTAGATATTTTTGCAGTGTATCAGATTTTGTTGTACAAGTCCAGAAATTTACTCACGTTTTGGACGTTTCATCTTCCGTGCGGAAGATTTCATCAGTAATGCGCCGATGAGCCGCTGAACTTTGGTCCTCCTACTCTCATCCCCAGGGTGTGTAGTTGTTTGCAGTAGCTTATCGTATACATGGCTCAAAGAATAAGTTCCTTCATCGAGATTGATGACATTGTCCCCCGCCTTCTGATCCTTTCTTTACTGATGAAACACGGAAGATGAAACGTCTAAAACGTGACGTGAGTAAATGTCTGGACTTGTATACAACAAAATCTGATATTTATTTTAATCATATCAGTCCTGATGAACTTATACAGAGAGCCTACTGTTCATGAACTGTTTTCTGTGGTGTGCGCAATGTTTTATATTGTATTATGCCAAATGATTATAATAAATAAAATACTCTGTAATAATACATAGGCCTACATGTATAATGGTTAGGGTACTTGCCTTTAGTGCCTGGGTTCATTTCTCGGCGGTGGAGATGGTATATTGACCTTGGGTACAAATGTCTGAATTAATTGACAACCTCTGTAGATTAAATTCAGACTTCCATCTCCCCGTGGTTCATTTAGAACTTTGGTAAATGAATCATGAAAGTTCTCCGTCCTTCGGTGGGGGCGTTAAGCCGTCAGTCCAGTGTACATAGAGCCATTCATGTGCATGTATGTATCTCGCCAGTTTCCAAAGTAGGGTGTTAACCCCCTGACTGTTTCCAACCTGTCCCGGTGTTCAACTGGACCCCAATGGAAATATAGCTTCAATAGAGGTTTTCTGGGTTATCCAAGGTTGTCAAATCAAAAAAAAAATGTAACATGTATAACATAGTAATACAACTTTTTACTGAAACTTCAAAGAATCATAGACACCAAGGTGAGTCATTTCTGAGTATGAACAATCAACATGATGAGGGGAAATAAAATATGAATTTATGTCAGTCTAGATCACCTTTGATATGATTCAATTTAAAGTATATAGAAGTCATTCAAATACATGTAGGGTGGGGATATTTCCACTGGTTGAATTAGGCCTAAAAAATTGTTTATTGGCGTAACATAAAACAACAATAGGGTAGGTAGGTCGGGATTTTTTTTAAAAACTTTTTAAGCTGTAAATTTGGTGAAAAAGGTTTTGGAACTTTTTTTCTTCTTTTTTTTAAATTTATTTATTTTAATGATTTTTTTTAGTTTTATTAAGTTAGGGTCGGGCCTAATTTTAGGGTAGGTCGGGTTACGCCAATCAAACATTTTTTTAGGCCTTAGAATAGTATACGCGTATACGATGTAAGACGGTTCGCCCTTTTTTTTTCTTTCATATTTCATTTGAATATTTTTATACTTAAATTTGATTGCAAACGAGTTGCATTGCATTTTTATGAAGAACCATAAGACAAAATTGATATACGCTGGGGTTGAGGGCCACTTGGGCGGTGGGGAGGGGGGGGTCTGGGAGATGATCTGATTTTTTTATTGGAACCATGAGGGGGAAATGTTAAGTTTTAAATTGAGAAAATTACTGGTAAACAAGGGGATAAACAAAAAATATATACTGTTGAAACGTTAATATCCGATTCCTAAACTTTTCATGAGATATATGTCATCGGTTATGATATCACTATAATGCACTTTATTCCCACGTATACCTATAGAAACTAGTGGTGCCTTCACAAAATAAGGCCAAAAAAAAAAAATTGTTGTGTTGCCCTCAACCGTCCGGTCCTAAATGCTGAAAAATCAGGGTCGCAATTTTTTTTTTTTTTTTTTTTTGAATGATGATTTTTACAGATTTGTTCAAAAAATCAATGTTTTTCACTTAAAATTAATATTATATTGAAAGACTAGTCTTTAATTGATGTCTAACAGGTATCCAGAAGTCAAAATTGACAAATGTCCCTAATTGAAGAAGCATTATTTAATATTTGAGGGGATTTTTAAAATCTGAAGGTTATAAAAAAAAAAAAAAAAAAAAAAAAGAAATCCGACCGCCCGACCCAACTTTCCCATTTTTCCACTTGAGGGCAACACAACAATATTTTTTTTTTGGCCTAAACGTATATATTTAAGGTTGCACTGCATCAGGATAGGAATATTGAATTTTGATTGCTTTTATTATTTCGAAATTCATAAATTTATTGAAGTCCAAATCATGTATGTGAAATAGTATATGACTGAATGGCTGGGATAACAAACCATGCATATGAAGTGAAGTGATTAAAAAATCGCATTTGAATTTTGTAATCCTGATGGGTTGGATTCAAAATTATTAATTTTGGAAAGGTAAATTAAATTTACGACTTAATTTTTTGATTTGAAACGCTCATTCTTATCTGTTTGGCTTGTTGTTGTTGTTTGTTTGTTTTTGGGGGTGTCCGGCGGCGGGTTCCCATTCTTGAAATTAAAGTCTCTCGGCGACGTTTTACGCTACCATCATTATCATTTATTTAAAAAAAAAAGGTTCTCAACTTTCCTGCTTGTTTAAATATGTTTGAGGTGAAAAATAGAAAGAAGTATATAGAAAATCTTCCGGAGGGTTATTTTTGTCTTATCAGTACCCTATATGCCACAGGTGCGTCAAACCTATGACGTCACTAAATCAAGAACTCGGACACAACATCAATTTAATTAGCAAAGCTTCAGATTTGACCAAATAGATTTAGAGTATGAGTTTTTGTATCGATCCGACCCCACATGTAAAGGTCCTTTCACGAGCTTTATACAAATATAGTTGGGTGAACTTTATCTTGATGAGCGTGTTTGAAAATCGTAGTGAAAACTATACCGCGTAGCCTTAAGAAAAACTTCACAGTTGACAGACTTATCTGCCAACCCTTAACCCCATACATATACATTCGGTATCCTGTACGCAATGACAACAATACTCGGTCGGGTGTGCAACACTGACTGGCATATATTTTTGCTGTAGCCTACTATTCCAATAAGCCTGTATACCGAAACGCAGCTTCAAAGTTAACACTACAGCCATGGTAAGTCAACTTTCATTTGAATAACGAATTTGTTGAAATCATTTTCTACATTTTTAGCTTAAAATTAAGACAAGTTTTCATGACCTGTGCGAAATGAGCAGACATCACAGGTTCTTTGGTATAGCTTTTGGTATTATACTGAGGTCATTGCCATTGGCTTGTGCAAGATATATTCACGTTCAACATATTATCCGGAATATCAAGTTTTTGTTTGGATATTAAACTCTGTTCCAGGGCTCTAAAAGTATGCCACGGCACATGTCTAATGTGATGCATATTATTGTCATCTTGATGTAGTATAATGTGATGGACAAAGGCGCATAAAGCATCACTTCAGGGCAGTGGCGTAACTTTGGGCCAGGGTGCCCGGGGGCGAAAGTAGATCGGGTGCGCCTGACCAGGGATGTGCATAGTCCGACGTGTAGGACAGTGGCGTAGCTAGGGGTTGTAGCGCACGGGGCTAAGGATACATAATGGCACCCTCCCCAATTCTTGGAGCGGAGCGCGCGAAAATTTGCACAAATAGGACATCACGCATTAATTTTAGTCATAATGAAGTTGAATATCTGTCTTAAATTCATCTTTCATGATGATTTTGTACTGAAATGCGCGCGAAGCGCGCGAACTTTTGTCTTTCATCGCTGTAGGGGGCGCAGAATCGACGCTGAATTGGTTAATTCGGCGCTCCCTAAGGGTGACGCCCAGGGCACGTGCCCCCTCTGCCCCCCTCCATGATGATCACTATCTCACGTGGCGCAAGAAAGACGAATCGCGAAAGTCCAGTGATCGTACCGCGCCGCCCGAAATTTCTTCCAAATGACTATTCATGTGGATTGCGCGCGAAGCGCGTGAAAATTTTGTGTTGAAGGGGGCACCCAATAGTATAATTCTATGCATGGTGGGTAATGGCCCGGGGGTAAAGGTTTCCACTTCTTTCCTATAACAAAGTATTATCGTGTCGAAAGGGTATCCGGTCTGCTGATGGGTGCCCCCTTAGCCCGGGTGCCCGGGGGCACGGCCCCCCAGAGCCCATAGGAGTTACGCCACTGCTTCAGGGGATATCAGAGTTAAGATAGGATTACTAAATCTATCCCTAACCGAACCGTAAAACTAACCCTAAAACTGGCGGGAAAACTGACGGTAGGCCTACCACCTGCACGAGGTGATGTTTTGGATGAGCATTTCCCCGCGTGCATTGTTACATCGTAATTAACAGTTCTAAGTTAATGTTAATTCTAATTCTAATTCTAATTCTAATTCTAATTCTAATTCTAATTCTAATTCTAATTCTAATTCTAATTCTAATTCTAATTCTAATTCTAATTCTAATTCCAATTCTAATTCTAATTCTAATTCTAAAATATACGCCCCTATGTTTTGTCAGTTACCGATAAATCATTATTATTTTGGAACAAAATGTTCCAAAGTTAAGAAAAATGCAAATAAATATCAACGTGACAGACCTATTTAATATCTTGCTTTTACGTCTGTGTAATAATTTTGCCTTATCATAAACCGTTCCTAACCACTGGATATGACGTGACAGCCGATTCTTATTAATGTTGATAGCATATGTTATCTATATACACATGTATATATCATGTCCTGTGCATCCCACAATAATTCGACATTCACTTCAAATTATCAATATACAAAAGTGCTATTCATTGAATGAAGTGAACGAAGTTCAAGTTAATATAAACAATATGGTGCTGGATTTTAAACTTCAAGTGAATACGCCTGTACTGGATTTGGCATAGTCGACATTGTGAGTTGTACATTCGTTATTATTGTGCTTTAAAACGGGGGTTAAGGTTGAAAGAACATAACCTTTTTATACGCCATTCCTAAGCATGTTAATATAGTGCATGGAACAGTGATTTTAGAAAACGTCAGTTGTATTGAAGTGTTCTCGCGTATAGGCCTAATATCAAAATGGTTTTTTTGGCCAGAACAATTTGATAATATTTTCCCAAAAAAAGAGCATGACATTTTCTTTTCTTTTTATGTTACGCTATTATGATTTTGACAGTTCATTCAAACAAGCAGATATTATAAGCCTATGGTTCAAGTTCATTGGGCTATTCTAGTTGAAATTCATACACCCCTATGGAAAACACGACTTTAAAATCTTCCATATTGAGCTTGGAACGGTCCGTGGATTTCCCATGGATTAGCATGTGTCCCTCACGGACCAACCTGGGTAAACAAACAAACAAACAAACAAATATATGTATGGGGTCATGTGTTCCATACGGGGTGTATGGATTTTACCTGGAATAGCTCCGATCGTGCACTTTAACTGACACTGACCTGTACGAGTTTTACCTTGGGCTAAAGAAAATTTGCATGGCATTGTTATATGGAAGCACAGATTTTGATACAAAATTAGATCAATTGAGCCCATTATTTATTGGTCGAGCTAATGAGTTTTAAAGTATTGGAGGAAACATATTTTAAAACATTTTAAATCTCATAGCGAGAGCAATAAATATTGGGCGTAAGCATCCAATTTTATCATTATTATGTTTTGGATCCAATATTTTCACACACTTGGATTCATCAAAACATAATAATGGAACTGTCACAGCGATGAAAGAAAACAATTGGATAGTACGATTAGATCAAATACAGCCTACATATATTTGAGTACAAATTTTATGAAATATAGGCCTACAAACTTCCTTCTTCCTCCGAGATTTGAAGGATTTGGCAGCAGAATATTTTGTATTAAGGTGGCGCTGAACTGTAACTCATTGTTTGAAATGTGTTATATGATCTTTTTCAAAATTGTAATTTGTCACGCGATTCTTCTAGTCATAAATGCAATTTCAGCTCACACAATTCTTCTAGTATGATTACGGATGCTCTACTAAACAAATGGAAATAATGTACTTTCTGCTCAGACAACTCAGTGTGGTTTTTGAAATAGGCCTATGTTACAAAACATGAAAAATCAAACACGACTTTTGTAGGAACAGCAAGATAAAGGAGTGTTCATAAATACATTGGTGGGGTTGGAAAAGACATCATAATTTTTTGATCCCCCTGAAAATGGTGGATTATTTACCCCCCCCTTTTTTTTATTATTATTTTTTGATCCCCCCCTTTCATGTCCTGAAAAAGAAACCAAAAATATATGTTATTAACTCATTAGCTAAAAATTACCGTTTGGAGTTATTACTCAATGGAGTCATAGTGTTACACCCAAATTGAAGACCCCAGTAGATAAAGTAGTCAAGTGCCATTTTGACGAAATTGAGTTATTGGCAGATTATAAGTCACTGGGTGTCAAACATTTTTTTCTGAAAATTTGGGTCGATTTGACCCCTTCCAAGTAGGGGTCACGTGAGGGGTCAAGTGGGGTCAAAATGTCAATGTTATCAATAATCAATAAAGTTAATGAGCTAAAATGACTGGAGAAGAAGTGTTTTTAACATGTTCTAGTGTATTTTATATTTGCATAATTAATTAGCATTTATGCAAATTAGCTCATTAATTATGCAATTATGCAAATTAGAGGCCGGTTTTACTATATGAAACATTAGAGCATATTAGAAACACTTTGCCCAAGTTTCAAGGCAAAAATATGCAAGATAAAAGTACCCTGAACATTTATGCATAGATTTTTAGTAAAATATTGGCAACAATTACATGAGCCTTTACAGTCATTTTAGCTCATTAACTACATTGATTATTGATAAAGACAATAAGATACAAAGAAAATATAACTTGATGTATTATGAAAACCGTAAATCCGATTTGCTTCAAAGGCACATTGATCATTGTACTTTGGCCTACTCAATTAATCTATTCAAAACATGCTCAGGGCATCAAGAAATATCCCCATGTACCACCTAAACAGCATAAGAAGTTGTTTAAGCGTGTTTGTTGTTGTTTAAGCCTGGTACTTTGATAAGCAAGTCGATTTTTGAACAACTTTTTAAACAGTGTTTTTGCCGTGTATAGCAAACAGTAAAATAAACAATCACGAGATTTTGTCCATTGAAATTATTCCCGAAATAGCATGAATACTATCGCAATATCTCATGTTTAATTCACAAAGCATTGCAAATAGATCGATTTGTAAACCCTAGCTCATGTATAAGCCTAAATGTTTCTGAATTCGACCGTGCACTTGACCGCAGAATTATGACACTGAATGTCATTCCTCGTGATGAGTCGTAACGTCGTCTTTGGGATACACATTTAGTGCCAACGTCAAATTAATCGAAAGTTGTTAAACGCCCATTAATTTATAATAGAAATCATTTCCCGATTTATCGGTTATTTACATTTTGTTTCCAAATTCCTTGCAAAAGGTGATAATGAATGAACTTTCTGGAAAGTGATGTCTATACCTAGGCCTATTTAGTGATTTGCTCATCCGGAGGATTGTAGAAAGCATACAAATCCAGATTTTGACCCCTTTGTTAGATATGCTACTCTCTAAATGTACACCGAGTGGAAAGAGTGGAAAAAAAGAGTGAGAGAGTGGAAATGGAAAAATTTCACTCTAAAAGGGTTGAAAAAAGTAGCATGTATACTCTCAAAAGAGTGAATATTGCCATTTTAGAGTATTTTCCATTCAAAAACGGGTTGTCCTTCTTTCAACTCCTAGAAAGAGTGGAAATTCACTCTTTTACATTTAGAGAGTATAACATATAGTCTGCTCGCGGTAAAAGCGGGAAGACATTTTACATGAATCTGCAATATTTCTTACCAGTACTAAGAAATATCCGCTATAAACACGTAAACAAAAGTGCATTAGAACAGGATTCATATTGGTCACATATAAAAACAGGATGCATGATTTTACATTATTCGTTTCCACAGATTTTAGCCTGATGTTTAAAGGGACAATCAGTGCTCTCGTACAAGCTAATACATGTACATCATGTACATGTCTTATTTTTTATTATATATTAGATTTATCAGAACAGCTAGACGAGCATGATACTCCAATCGTTTCAATCTCTAGTTTCATGTACTATTAGTCACAAAAGATCTCTACAACTTGAAATGAAATACTTAATACAGTTGACTCATATAGCCCATCCCCTTAAGACTATACAGTCATTATTATAGTGATAGCACCGTTCTTTACCGATAACATCTAACATGTCTGAGGTTCCCTCTGCACCAGCCAAAACTTTTTACACTTTGCTAGGCAAATCAAATGAAAAAGTAACTCACTACTTTAGCTTTCGCCATGGTCTTGGACTGGGTCACTAATGTCTTGGTCCACTGCTTTTCCCACGAAACTGCTTGTTGATATTTCCCGGAAGAAGATATTTTAAAGCCTAACCATAAAACAATAATTAATTCTATGTTTGTTTGTTTTGCAGACAATGACTACAATGGTATCTCTATTGGTTGCTACTTTTGTAGCTTTTGTAAATATTGCGGCAAGCCAAGAAGTAACTCTGGAATTCACTTCCAATCAAAATGACATCAAACCTGGTATGTCTGTATTGCTGGGCTGCAAAGTAATTGGATCTTTTAACAAAAGGACAGACGATGTACTCATTGTAAAGAAGAACATTAGAGGAGAGACAATAACAATAGCAAGTAAAGATGAAGAAAAGCATCCTGATGCACCAGACAGTATCCTCCTAGCGGATTGGTATGACAGTATAAACACCTTGCAGCTAATAATTGCCAATATTAATGGCACTGATTGGGGGACTTACACTTGCAAATTAATCCGTCAAAATAGCCCCGATTCCTTCCAGATATTAGCTCAAACATCTCTTGCTATGGATTTCCCATACCCTCCGCAAGGTCCCCCACTTTGCAAAACGCAAAACACTACCTGGTATGACGGAGATGAGGTGACGTTGCAATGTACGTCAGATACAGGAAAGCCACCTGTATCGCTGGAATGGTATCAGGCATCTGGCAGCGTCTTACCAAAGACTGAAGTCAAGACATCACTCGGTGTAATTACGGCAACAGTGACGTTTAATCTAAATCTAGATCACAACGACGTGATCTTCAATTGCATCAGACTTAATAACAATTTATCAGCGTCCAATGTGTCCACCTGTTTGCTGGGACCAATAACAGTTTTCAACAAAACTGAAACAGCATTAAGCTTACAAGAAGTCGGTGTTATAGCTGGAATAGCTATTGTTCCGTTGGTCATTGTCATATTGTTTATTGTTTTGATTGTATGGTTGATAAGATCTAAACGCAGGAAATCGTCGAACGATTATGAAACTCCTATTGAGGATGTGAAGCAAGGTATGTTACTCGGAGGTTTACCAGAAAATACAAAAAACAAACCTGAAGATAACAATCATGAAAAACTAAAACCTAACAACAATGCAGAATCTGCCAATGACGCGGTTTACGCGTCTGTCCAGAAGAATAAAGCAAATGGGGAGCCAATTCCTGCTGGTAGAAAGAGTAAAGTGTACCCTAACCCACCTTCTTACCCGCGACCGCCTAAAAGTAGAGAAAGCATTACGGTTGGTGAACAGTACGCAAATTCTACAGTTGGAGCAAATAAACTAAACACAGAGCATGAGTCCAAAGTAAATGGCGTTTACCAAAATTCTCAAGGAACACAAGACACTCCATCGTCAAAGAATTCCAAATACAAACCTGAGAGGACTGTGTATTCAAATACAATGGATGTATGTATTTCAGATAACACAGATCCTAAGAGTGCGGGCACGACGGGTGAATACGCAAACACGTCAGATGCCGTTAATAAGCCTAAAGTGCAGGCTCCTACACAACCCCCGCCCCCACCACCGTCGTCGTCCCCATTAGCAGACAAATCCAGCAGCAAGAGATCTAATACTCCAGGACTTAAATATGCTGATTTAGAATTGGCGCCAGCATCTACAAGTACTGCAAGGAAAAGTGGATTTTTTAATGAACCTGTCGTGTATGCAGCAGTGAAGTCTTGATGTCATCAAGACCTTGAATTGTGTTATAATTGTTGTTTTTATACGCAAATTCGAATCTAAAATGGGATTTTATACACGTTGGAGATTTCGTTCCGCGAGGAAATATGTATTTTGCTAAAATGATTGTCTACTGAATAATTACTAACTGCTCTGCCGAAATCCCACTACCGAAAGCATAGGATTTCAACAATATCAGAATATAGTCTGAGGATTTCAACAATATCAGAATATAGTCTGCATATTGTTAAGCAGTATTCTTGTGGTAAATAATGGCTTGTTCATGGTACAACTCATTGTTGCTGAAACATGTGGTTGTGGACTTAACATGGTTTGGAAACAAGCTCTTCATAGCGAACGAGCATTGAAAATTAACGCATATAGTTCGTGTGTTACAAAAACACGATATCAATACCACAATGTCGACATTGAGGCATTTCGGCAATACTATTTCCCTTCCATCGTACATGCACCGTTACATTGATTCACGTCTTCTTATCGTCTCGCATAGTCTTTGTCAAAGACGCTCGGGAGAAGGTGCGCGCCGAAGGCGCGAAATGAGGAGAAGACCGACCAGCGAGGGCGAACGAAGAGGGAGTATGTGGCGCGAAATGCGGCGGAGTATTGGTTCTCAAATGCCGTTTATTCTGTTCAATGTGCTTGTTTTAAAGGAAGGTGACCTGATATAATTATTGGAAAATCAAATTCTTTAAAACTTACGTATAACATAAAATGTCATCCCTTTCAAGCACTCATGCAAAAAGAACATGTAAATATGTTTTTTGTAAATGTGACTAATTCCTAAAGTGTTTTTATTGATGATAATTATCATGATCATGTAACACATTGATTTCAGGTGAAAGGCCCTATTTTTCTCATAAACATATTGAAATTAGAAGTCCCAACTCAGTGCATTTCCGAAGATATCATCTAAAAACTGCCTAATTAGTCTCAACTATGGCAAACCATAGTTGAGACTAATCCGGCAGTTTTTTGATGATTTCTTTGGAAATGTACCGATTTGGAACGTCAAATTTCAATATGTTTATGAGAAAAATATGAGCTTTCATCTGATACCAAAATCAGCATTTTGATGAGGTAAAGTGGTGGATGAGATTGTCAATCAGGTTACCCACCTTTAATCTCGAGATGTGTTTAGTTAACAACGAAAGGGTAAAATCACAATTGTGCCACTTTTACTAGGGAAGATCAAGAGGACTGTAAATGTAAATCAATGATAGCATCAAGTTTCTCAAGAGTTCCTTCGTGAAATCAAAAGAATGCATCAATTATACAACAGTAAAAATTGTTTTTATTGTTTTTACTGTTTTACCATGATACAGGTATTATATTATGATTCTCTTTTTCCACTTAAAACAGATTAAAAGAGAAATAGATAGTTGACATCTACTGTAAAATTAAATACATGTGCATGTCAATGATTTTATCATGGTAAATACTGTTTTCTGTGCCACTCAAGACATGTTAAAAGACAAACAAATATTGCAAACTTATAGGTTAATGAACGCGTATTACCTGTTGGGAGAGAAATTAGACAAAATCATGCATGCGCGCTGATGCTGACGCGTCTTATGCACGAGCCCCGAAGGGGGAGTGCATTAGACGCATCAACATCAGCTATCATTGATTTACATGTGTAGCCCTCTGCCGTAGTAAAAGTGGCACATATTGTGATTTTACCCTTTCGTTGTTAACTAAACATATCTCGAGATTAAAACAAGCAAATTGAACATAATAAACGGCATTTAAGAGCCAAAACACCGCCCTTGACTTTGATGTAAGCATCATGTCACAACGGTATTTTCTAATTGCCATACAGGGCACTTTTCACTTGCACAATTTTTTTTGATACAGGCTGTACATGCAGTGGTCATGGTGGTTCATAATAGAATTCGTCAGTGCAAATTTAAGTTCCAATAACATGAATAATAAGCATCATAAGCTCTTGTACAATGACGCACTGCATTATGGTGCTGTGTGTTCGGGTTGTTATATTGCTACATTATTGGAACCAATATTTTTTGGTATCCTTCACCTCAAATAATAAAACTAAAATTGGTTCCATTCTTCTAAATGCTCGCTATGCTTCCCACGAGGAGTCGATGGTCATTATGGGGCCAAAACTAACAAAATTGAATGGTCTTATTATGTTATAATGTAACTCAAATTGTTCCCCTCGTCATTACAAAGAAAAAAGCCAATTGTCGTATTGTTCTACTTTTCTTAGTTCATGAGTTATAACGTTGATTAGGTCATGTCAAAATTTCATACACAGAGGTCATTGAAACTAGTCTATTTAAATTTCTCCCCTAATGAACATTACAAATCTCAAACATGTCAAACATAATATCTCTAACAATGAGAGGAACAAGTTAAGGTATATTGCAACATGATATAAGATCAAATTTAAATTTTGGCACCATTTTGACCTGCGACCCCGCGGGTGAGTCATGGGGGAATAAGCTTTGAACTTGTCAATAGTATTAAAACTGATTAGTATTATTTTGAAAACTGCTTTGTTGTATTATTACTGTTTGCTTTATATTTTATATTGTATGTAAAATATGTTAATAAACAATTATTGTTTATAATTATCCTAAAAAATATACAGAAAATATATGAAACAGAAGTAGAAAAGATGTACAAATTACACAGCTAAGTAACAATATAACTTAAGCTTCGCTTCATATCTTTATATATACGTCTAGCCCTTTTCTATTCACAGATTATCCATTGTATTCCTTTTGTTTGAGGTTCGTTGCCTCCACCATTACCAAGAGTAATGGAGGTAGCCAGCTGCCCAGAGACCGTTATCAACACAATAGCTCAAAATAACGGTCTCGGGCAGCGAGCTAAACAAAAGGAATACCATGGACATTCTAGAAACACTATGGAAAGGATCACAACATACATGTAGAATCTGAGTTGGTTACTATTATTTGGAAAAAATGCATTTACAGCTCGATTTAAATGCAAATGTTACATGGCAAGAGAAAATTATAGAGGGCTCCTGCAGTCCGTATAACAGTAATTAAATTTTAATTAGCATAACTAAGTAAATATTCATAAATAAAAAGTAACCGTTTCGTTGAATGTAAACTCAGTACATGTATATAAACTTGCCATTGGTTTTAGAAGGAATCTGCCTTTATCCTTGCCCAACCCAAAAACGCTCAACGGTCCATGCAAATTAGCTGCTAGGCAAGAACCCCCGGGATACTACCCGACCAGGGGAGCTTCGCAAACTAACCTGCGGTACTCATTACAAGTCAAGAGGCTGGGGGTGCAAAGCCTTTCTGTGACCTACCCATAATGGGGAGCACCATTGGACACAACGTTACTAGGTCTTTCATATATCTGCTTATACTCACATTTTTCTAAGATATAAATTTCATGGTGTTGAAACAGATTGTAGTCGAAACGTTGACAACTCTATATAATTTGCATTATTCATTAATCATTTGAATAACAATGGTCACGGGGTGAATAAAGTCCAGCGGATTAAAGCAAGTGAATAACCTACCAAACCACTTCAAATACAATTGTCAATTGAGATCAATTCTGTATTGATTTGATTAAATCACTTGCATTTGTCATTAAATAGACTCGCACGCAGGACACATGGGAAGAATATTACACTATCTCGAGGTGTTTTTATTTTGGGAAAAAACCCACAACTTTTACAAAATAATACATCAGTTTTTTCCATTTTGTTTTTGGAAAATGAATACACTTTTACAACAAATTCGTTTATTTTTGCTCGCCGTATATGTAAGATAAACGGTTCAAAACAGACCATCACCATAGATAATCGGTGTCTTGTTGAGGTATGGTTCGCATGTTAGTCGCTCGGAAGGCTCGACCCCTTCGGGGTCTCGCCTTCCGAGCGACTAACATGCTCACCATTCCTCAACAAGACACCGATTATCTATGGTAATGGTCTGTTTCTCACCCTTTATCTACTACGTATAGGCTGTACAGAAGATTTACATGTCACACAATTTATGTATTCTTATATATAAAACACCTTCAAATATAAATCGCTGTTTTCAAATGTTAAGAAATTGCTTTTTTCACCTGAAAATTCTTTGACAAAATAAGGTAGACAAAATGTCGACCTGACCGATATGTCCCTGCAGTACTGCCTGATGTTGGTATGTTTGAAAAGGGTTAATGGAAATGTTTCTTTGTTAGTTACAATTGAGCAACGGTTGTTTACTAATAATGGATCATCATTGACAATAAATAATTTGGTCAACCTTCATACCTTAAGGAAGAAAACTTTCAGCGAAAAATATTTTTGTAAGTTTTGAAAACTGATTTACATTTGAAGGTGTTACATTGGGGTGATCTTAGAAAAAAGTTCTCTCAGTCGCTTGCCAAAATATATAAATAAAAAATATACTATTGAGTTCACATGCAAAAGTCAAAGCCCGGTAGCACCCTCTATAGACTTTATTCAAAAGTCATAATATTTTGCACGGGTTATTGTTTCACCTGTGTCTTTGGAGTTATACCCTCTGTTACATGTTTTGTAAATGTTTTGCGTGACTATGGGACACTATCATAATTATTATGAGTGTGTAAAGATCTTTTGATATGAAAAATACTGCCACCTTGCGATACGTATACCTTAATAAACATTCGGATTGTGCGAGTGAGGGCGAACCGCAGCCACTGGAACTGAGTGATAGAATAGAAAATTAGTACTAATTTCAAAATGGTCGAGGCTATAAAGAACACCACTACTTCGGCATGTACTTATACATTTGATAATATTAAGGGGTTGTGACCTGCCATTGCAGCTAACGCCTCAAGAATTGATCTGCGTTGGACGTGATGCGTTTACCGTTATGGCGACAGTAATAAACATGACGACTGCATGAAGATTATGGCATGTCTTCTGAAGAATTAATAATTCAAATCGTATTATACAGTACAGACTCGTCTAAAACGGTAAAATATAAGCCTGAAGGCGTTTCGGACTGGTGAAATACCGTATTGTTACTTATGACCAGCATGCACATGCGATGCATTATACTGATGTTTATTTTTTATATTTAATAAACACATCAAATCTAAAACAATATTTTCAAACCTGTCAAAATTGTTAAATTTGGACAGGTTTGAAAATATTTAAAAATAATTAAAGATTCTACAATGTTTAAAAGGTGCTAAAATGCTTGTCCAATTGCTAGCATAACTTTCCTGACCGAACAGTAACCTTCATGTTTCAGTGTGTAACATGTTTACAATCTCAAGAAAGGTATTGCTTTGTAAACACAATATGTAATAGCTTTTATAATGACAATACTATTGTAACTGATTAAAATAGTTTTGAATACATACTTTAATTGTATAGAATTACTGATTTCTTTATGTTTTGTATGGTATTAAGTGAAAATTGATATACAAAGGAGAATATATTTAGCTACAGACGAATCCAATTTTCACGCATTCCTACACCTCAATGACGGCCATAGCTGGATCCCCGTCGGGTATATCCCACCTAAAATATGACTATGATGCGTCATTGGCAGGGATTTTAAACTCCATTTCATCATCCGTGTTACACGTAGACAATAGAATGATGAAAGTTTACAACACAATACAACATAACGTCGATTTTAATAAGTATAGGATAATGGCCAAGGATTAGACCATTCGTGGATAAGAATGACCTAGCCGCTTGCGGCTCGGTCTTTCTTAAGTGAGGGTAAAACACATCTTGCATAAGTACAACGTAACTTGACAACTTTTTAACCTGTCCGTTTTGATCTTGCCTTGCTTTTCACAGATATCACTGTAAATTTATGTTTAAGGGCTCGAATAGTGACGTTTTCACATATTTTTTGTGGGACCTGAAAGCACATCAGACATTGCATTTTGAATGCGAGGAATATCCCTCTGGTCATTAGTCTATAGACGAATCCAACGAGCCAAGTGATGATCAGAATTCAAGGAAGAGGGGAGGTGGGGATATGTAGAATGAGAGGGGCCTACAGGAAGGGAGAAAGAGGACAAATGAAGAGAATGAAATAATGAGAAGTAAATAAAATGATAGAAAGATAAGAACATATTATTGGAAAGAGAAGGAGAGTGAGAGATGGCAAAAAGAAAGAAAGAGCGGAGGGAGGGGGAGAAGGGAAGATAGAGGAGAGCGAGTGAGTGATAAAGTTAGTGTAAGCCTAGTAAAGAATAAGAACAGAGAAAGAAAAGAAAAGAAAGGAAAATGAATGTAATAATAATTATTATAGAAACTAAACAAATAACAGCACTAAGCAGCCATTCGATGACATCAATGCCGCACACCGACATCGCCTGGCTAATAATTACTTGGTACAGCAGAGATACTAAAATGAATACCCGGGATCGATACACGTGAATGTGCTATGCACGATTTGATATTCAGACGATAAATCTTTGGATACCGGGTAGAAAATGATCAGACACAATAGAACAATGAACGTTGCAGCCCGCTGTTGCGAATTCTTTTTCGAAACTGACTGTGAGATACATGTACAGGTATGGCTCTCTGTACACGGGGCCGATGGCTTAACGTCCCTCCGAAGGACGGAGTATACTTTCATGATTCATTTATCTAATTCTAAATGAACCATGGGGAGAGCGGAAATCTGAATTTAATCTACAGATGTTGTCAAATAATTTCAGACTTTTTCCCCAATTTAATATCCAAGCAAATCTCCGAAGCCATACCCTAACCATTACTAGGCCACACTTTCCTTCCTCGTGCTCTCCTCTTCATTTGGCCAATACTATATTTTGTAAGAAACGCATGGATAAAACAAAGGCTGGGAGGCGAGCAGCGTTTTTATCATGACGTTGATAACCTAAAACCATAATGTATGAGCTTTTAAAATACATTTGGTTATTTTTTTGTAAACCTGATGCATATAATTATGTTTTGACATATTTGCAATAGATGTGTCCAACTTTAATACCCCTAATTGGAGTCAGCTAATTCATTTTGCTAAATAGAAAAACAGAGCAATTTGAATCAATGTCTTAATCTGGGTTTCTTTCATTTTACCTCATTATTTTGGCTTAAATGACCAGAATATATTCTTGACAATTTATTGTTAATAATAATTTTTCAGCATTTGGCAAAGAATACTAACATTAAAATTCGACCGAAATCATATTATATTATTAATTACGTGGTCATGAATTGATGACAAAACACTGAAATAAAAGAACACTTTTCAATGACACATTTTAAAATGTAATTACTTTCAGGTAATAATATTTAAATAGTATTTAAATTTTATCTTTAATAAAAAAATCAATATTTTTTGTTGGATAAGAATATAGCAAATATAAATAATATATATTTATTCCTATGGAAGTATGTATATCTGACGTAGCCGTATTATTCACATTTTATTTATTTCCTTTAAAGTAGAACTGATTTGCTAATTTACATAGTCACAGTTCAGTGGTTTTCAATGAATTTGACCTTAAACTATACCAACGTGTTAATATTATTTGAACAATACCTTTCAACTGTGATTTATACACTGTATGCACAGGGGTACAGACATTTAACACAATAACAATCATCGTCGGTGCGTTATGCAAAAAAACAAACTTGGTTCCTTGACTACGTGTTCAGGTAACACGGAAGTACTGATCAGCGTTTTCGCATGTGTATCCTATTGCAATGTAATGTGTTGGTATTTATTTAGTCTTCCTCCTTAGGTCTCAACGTTATTTGACATATTCTGGAATCATCGTGATCATCATTGATATTCTAGGTTTTAATGCAGTGTTAATTGAATGAATTTGGTATCCATTACATGACAAAGGTAAGTGATAGAGTCCAATTGATTAATGGTATTCACAAAATAATCTGTTATTTCATTATTCGACTATTGCGGATGTTAATAGTTTCCAACAAACTATGATTTCTGACCACATCTCTCCCCCCACCCATATTTACGATTTCATAGCAAAAATTGTGTCGCAGATCATGTATTTTAAAAGGTCTTTACTCTGGTGTAAAAGACCCCAGGTTCGATCCCCGCGGAGTAAACAATCTCCCTCCTTATACTGATACGATGTATGATAAAGACTAAGCGCCCAGCGGCCAGTTCTGATCCGAAAAACGCATGACTGTGCATACATCTCGCCATCGTGGGAGAAAAAATAAGCTAGGCGGTTGTGTCCAAATTGATGCGAACTTGATTATCCAATGTTGCATACTCCTTAATGAATATCGCGGTACCGGCCACAAAATTGGTCAAGATCGAAGAATTTCAAATTCGAAACAAATTAAATGTGATGAATCTGAAACGTGTTGACTAAAGGTGCATAAACGTATAGTACACATGTTGTCACCGAAAAGCTCTTGACACTCGGATGGCTAATAATAACGGTGAAAGCTATGGAGTATTTTAGCACTGTAACTGTAAAGAGGAATAACCAAAAGATGCAAAAGATATACGCTTCAGTACACAAAGAGGTTACAAATTGAGATTTCTGTATTCATCATGAACAGGTACTGCCCACTTTAGATCTCCATTAATTAAAAGTGATGTAACTCTTTAATTATACAAGATTTATTTAAAGTATACATTTTAGAAAGGATATTAGTCACGGAAACTAAATATAAACACAGATTTGGTGTAAAAACAACAATTTGGGAGAAAATCACAAATATAGAAAAAGGACAAATCCAAAATATTATTGTACTCATGTGTTTAGTTTGTTTGTTTTGGGGTGTTTTTTTTGGGGGGTGGGTCTAGACACTCCATTGCACGGAATATGTTTATCTATTTTTTATTTTTTGGATATTGGCCTGAATGATTGACCAAATAAGACAAAAAAAATAAATTTTTGGCTAAATATCGACTTCATCTTTTTGGGAAACCCTGGACGGCTCAAGCTGTAACAGCGTTAAATGTATTCACAGTTCTGAAATTTAGTTCTGGTAAATGAATCTGTTTTGAACTCATATTGATTTGCTAACAAACTGAAAAGTTAGTGTTCGCTAAATCACAGCAACATTTGATGGAATGGAATTTCAGGAGAACACGGTAAACTCAAGGTACAAATACGTCAGATTATTACTACCAAAGATACACGTGTACGAGTGCGTACAAGATGTGCCATACATATAAAGCATAATAAGAACCAAACGCATAATACATAAAAGCCGAACTACCTGTAATTAAATTGATCAGTAATTGGAAATGAAATCGGAAATAAGCGCAACTACACTGCAAATACAGTGTTTATTTTGTCTTCACTTTGTAAACACGTTCAGCAGCTAAACATCATGTGTCAAATTTCTGAACATTTGTCAGTGATGGTGTTCAATATTTCTAACTACATCTGACATCCATATTCTAAACATAACGTTTGTAAACACATTCTTGCCTTCACTTTCTAAACACTGTTTTTGCAGTGTAATCATCTAACAAACATCATCACACCAATTTACTTTATTTTTCAGATGAATGGACGAACTCTGTTTACACTACTTTTGGTCATCTTAGTACGAAGCCATTTTAGCATTTGCCAAATTCTTGGTGTGACAGTCAATATTGAGGTTACCAATCCAGACGAAATAAAAGAAGGTTCGGACATCCATTTTACCTGCCGTGTTACAGGTTCCTTTGAAGTCTCTACGGACACCGTACAATTTCTAAGACAGACAAACGAGGAGCTGAACCCTACAGTGCTCGTCACAGAAATGGGGTTATCTTTCCCACAGAGCAATGTACAATTTAATGGGTGGCAAACTAATAACGGTGTAGCAGTTTTAACTGTTTCTCTTTTGAACGTAACAAGATCTGAGAGTGTTGATTATACCTGTCAAGCATTTCGGCCACATTCTTCTGGTGGTTTTATTAATTTAGGCTCTAAAACTTTGAGACTTGATGTTCAATATCCACCATCAGGACAGCCATCGTGTAAAGCATCACCTCCCAGTGCAAATTTCACGTGGAATAGTGGAGATGACATACAATTTACATGTACTTCAGACTCTGGAAATTCTGAAGTTACGTTGCAATGGATTAGTACAGGGATGATGTCATTACCAGAAGCCGAGACTCAAGTTTTCGTACAAGATGGAGGGTCACTGATCGTAATTGGGTCATTATTTACAATCACAATAGATCCAAGCTTCAATGGAGTCAGTTTAATTTGTTCAAGACAAAATGAACAATTTCCAGAACGGGACGAGTCCTGTATGATTGGACCGTTCACAGTGTTAGGTACCAATGTGCCAATGCTAACACCATCTTTGTCACCACAAGGTATTCAAACAGGTGTAATCGCTGGCAGTGCCAGTGCCGCAGTATTGCTCATAATTTTGATTATAGTTTTCATTCTTCTAGTGCGATCTGGAAGATGCAAATGTGTTCATAAAACCGACAGAGTCAACAAAACAGATGAAACGTTGACTAGTGATGATGTTCCAATGGCGGTAGCGACGAATAACAAAAATACGTTAAAAGATGAGGGTCATGATAACCCTGTACCTGTCACGCACATCTTGTCTCCAAATGGTGGCGAGGAGTACGCAGTTATTCAAAAGCGAAAGTCAGAAGATGCTTCAGCATCAAATGGCAAGAAATATCCTGCTCCACCTAATTATCCACGGCCTCCTAAGGAAAGGAAAGAAAGTGTTGATGAAGGAGAACAATACGCTAATACCGGGATAGCTACATTATCGGGATCAACATCTGACTTGCTTAAAGAAATCAACGTTATTAAAAATTCGTCAGATGATGATCATTTAGACATACAAGCATACGCAAATACCGCTGATGTAACCCCGACTCTTCAACGCAACTCTGAACCGTCACAAATTCAAAGTGTGGATGGTGATGGTGAAAAGATGATGTACGCAAACATGTCTGAGATCGGTTCTCGACCTAAATCTGAGCCAGTGATTGTCACGCGCATGCCTACGGATGATGATAACTTTGCACCTATGTATGTAAACACAGCCAATACAATAGATGAAACTTCACCAGATCAAAACTATAAAGATGAAGACGGTGTCCCATTGTATGCTACTGCAAAAAACGTTAGCGGAGACACATCTCATCTACCAGAACCTACGGAGTCACCACCACCTCCTCCTCCGGAGGAAGCTGCCCTACAAAAAGTATTTAACACACCAGGTCTTGACTATGCTGATTTAGACCTGAATAATCAGAATTCATCAGTGGGGAAAAACATTGACGGGAAAAACCAGAATAGGGAATCGGTTGTATATGCTTCAGTGTCATGACCGATTAGATTGTTGAAGTATCTTTCTTGCTGAATTATTTAATTTTCGAAAAGAATCCAAGCCGCGATCTTGAAATGAAAAGAAATAAACAATATTCTCATTGCAATGGTATAATCAGGTATTGAGATCGAAGTCACCACCACCGTATTGACCAACTCCAGTAGAACCTACAATCATGGAAAAAAGCCTTGGAACACTGTTTTTCTTTTCAACGCCACCCTCTCTTCCCCATGCAATGTTACGAAATACCAATGTCTACAACATGTTTCCAGCGTGTTCCAACATTGGTTGTTGGGGGGAGAGGGGAAGGGGTAAATGATTGTTGTGCCCGTAGATGTCCTGTTTATACAACTGGCGTCATTTCCATGATCATGGTAAGAGAAATTTTGCATGGAATTCTAACAAAGTGTGCACAGTGTTCCAGGAACTTTTTTCCAAGATTGTTGTCAATCAAAAGTACTTTATGTGCTGAAGTTTGAAGGTATGATGGTATTTCCTTCATTTTGTCTTGGTGTTATTTTTTTTTATTTAAGTAATCAACTCGCAATGATACTTTATATTTACAAGCTTCTTTGCTACATTGCCTCATCCCACAGATTGCATTTACAACTTAAGCTATGAGAGACTGAGTGAAACAGAGAGATTACCGTATACAGAATAAGACGGAAAAATAACATGGAAGAAATCTGGATGGTTCCTACCTAATAGATTGGTTCCCAACCATGCCAAATGTCACAAGCATGTTGTAGGCCCTACATGCTTTTCAATGTCTTCACCGAAGGCTTTTGGCTTTTGTGTGACCGTGGACGCAAGTTTATAAAAGTAATATAAAGGAGCATTTCGTAATTCAACATCCTCTTTTTACAGTTTGGTTCAATAGCTATCGCGAAGAAAGGATAATGTCCAAAATTAAGTTGATTCGACCGGACTTTGTTTTGGAGAAAGTGAAGGATGAGACTGTGAATCACGACGTATCCCTTTAAAGCCGTAATGTACGATCTTTTTAAATGATTTTTTTTTTATTTAATCTGATTTTTTTTGTACATTTATACATAACACAACTTACACTTAATTGGAATAATATATTTTTAATTATTATCGTCATTACGACATAAAACTTCCCTTTTATCTCAAGAATTAATAAGCGAGTTTCTTTTCACTTTATCTCGTTCAATTAATATTTTGGTCGGCTTAAATTGGACAGAAAACCCTCCGGACAGTATTTGTTTAATAATATTATTCCATAATTTCGGCAAATAATATGAAACTTAATTTGACCTATATTGTATATTTTGGGCAGATGCTTTTTTAATTTCAGAGGACTACCATAATATTATTACGTATGTCTCGTCTACTTTTTGTGCAGTATTCATGGTACAAGGAGGAAGTATATGACCAGAATTGTTTTGTATTGTACATGCAACATGCAGACAATATAATGCAGCTCGGGTCAAACCGTGGCCAATATTTGTGCATAATAAAAGTAAAGGAATTGAAGAGTTGATAGTTCTAAACAATTTAGTTTAATACGAAAAATTACACTATTTTTGCCTATGAGTGGATAGGGATATCGGTCAAAATGAGTTTGCCCCCGAAATATTTATTTTGCCTTCCATGACCAAGAAAGTTGGCTATGCCCCTGATTTGGACCCCGTGACCTAAAAATGGACCCCCTCAAACCCATATAGGATCATTATACAGGGGGAAATAATATGTTACAAATTCACTAAAAAACATCAAATTATTCGTCCGCACCTAAGGATCTTAACGTTGTTATGAGGCTCAACAGGTCCAAAGTCAATTTGTACAAATTGGGTGAAAAATTAAATTTGCTCCGATTTTCGTAAAAATCGAGGCAAAGTGTTCCTCAAGTTCACGTGATTCAGGAAAAGAATAGTTCCTCATAGTTGACACAGTTGATTGTTCATCTGATCAACCCAAAGAACTAAAGTATAATGTAATCTTATGACACAATTTAGAGTATACCCTATCTTTCCAGCATTAGAGCACGGTAACAATTAGCTATTTTGTTGCAACATTGCGTTTCTGACCTTTAGCTCATTTGTCATGTTTGTGAAAAATATTTTCTACTTCAGTAATATTAAGGCAAAGGGCAAGCAAATACTTATTGTGTAAGTTGAATAAACGTGACTTTTGGAAAAGTCAGTTTTTACAGTACATTGAATATGAATCGAATTATTCTTTTGAGGGATAATGCAATAAGGCCCTCGTTTGCCTTATAAACATTTGACAATTTCTGCATTCTACTTGTATGCACTACTCGTCTTCTACGGTAAACCAAGCAACAGCTAGCTCCTACACACAGCGCCATCTAGTGATACATTATCTCTATGAAGTTATTCGCGATCGAAATGACGTAATAGTAGGATTAAAGGAACACTCCGGCAATCACAACATTATACACCAATCCGAGAAGCGTTTACTGTATTTGGCCCTCTATTGACGGCAACACAGATGTACCAGAGCGGAGATTTAATTCGTAATTCAATACTCATGATTGTGTATTGAATATCACTGTTGTGTACAATTCCGGGTACAATTCTGTATACACAATAAATAATGGATAGAACCCCCGACCTCGGGACACCGCAGTTTTACATCGGGGACACCGCAGTAATGGCGAAGTCGGATAGGTGTATACACGGCTGTTTGATGTATATAGAATTGGCTTCATTATTAACTAAATGCAAACTATAGATGGCGCTATTTATCCTAGATCATATTTCTTTATTTGCAAGGGTTAGGTGATTGATACCGCCATTAAAACAGCTGGAATAGGTGAAACAAGCAATAAGGAAATTTTATAACCTTATTTTATTAAACAATAAATGGAATTATTTGTATTATAAGCTAAAAGGGTAATTTCCAGTAACTAAATAGCGCCACCAATTTTGTCATAAATATATACATTTTATATCCGAAAAAGCTTTAAAAATACTATAAAAGTGAATAATTTTGTTAAAGAGGGGAAATGAAAGTTGAGAACGACTCAAAAGCATCTGCATACATTAGCATGATACCAGTTTTAGCTGTTTAAGCCTAAAATTTGGTTGTACATGTATTTTTGTTTGGAAAATTAATAAATGATCCCATCAAACAACCGTGTATACCTTATGTCAGAAAAACAATAAAGCACGAATAAAAACAGCCGCTCTCAACACGTGATATTCAAAATTCCCGCGCCGAATTTGTCTAAGACAGCATGCGCATGGTTATTTGTCTTCAATTGTCGTCAGCCTTCATTGTGTTATTGGGACGTCATTGTCAATTTCGGTACCTGGGAAATTTGAATATCGCGTGGTAAGAGACGGCTGTATTTATTTGCGGTTTAGGGGCAATATGAGTTTGTTTTAAATAACATCACGTGATTCGTGCTTGATTTTTCTAACATATAAGGCATTATGTTGTGATTGCCAGAGACTCCCTTTAACTACCATATAAATACATAAATACAATTTTGAATAGATCGCCTGCACTACAAGCAGGTTGCACTCTAACAGGTGCGAGTGATCAGCATAATATGCATATTCTATAGAATTACAATCCAGGTCTTTATCCTTGTTCTTTGACATCTATGGTTCAATGTATAGGTACCGCGTGAACGTTGTCGTGCCGGGCGATCTATTCAAAAATTGTATTCATCTATTGCTATGGTAGTTAATCCGATTATTACGTCAGTTCGAGGGCGAATAGTGGGGGATGCTTCCAGATTGCTTGAAAGTAATCTGGGATAGAACCATTGCATCAACATCAGGGGTAATTCAAACCAACAACAAGAATGAAACACTTACCTCTTTTGCCAATGCTATTAAATGGAGAACGATTATGATCCTGTGTCATATACTGGGTACCCAAAAAGGTGGTTTTGTTACGTTTTGACTTCAAAACAGTGTCGCTTGAGTATTCCTTCACTTAGAAGATTCAATTAGGTCTTAAATTGAGGCTAATTTATTCTATATGTAGCGGGTTCAAAATATTTTTCCCTTCCATTATTTTTCACAATTTTCTTACATGTGGCAATCTTAACCTATTTTCAAGTTCAAGAGTTTAATTGATTTTCCAGTAACCTCAACCTCATAATTCCCAAGTTTCTCCTAGCTGTTTGCTGGCAGCCTGGCCTCGGTGCCATAACACCACTAGCCATGGATGCCAGCTAACGCCCCATCCATTCTCTCTCCTTGCCACAGGTAAGATTTACATTTCTATTGTTTTATTTTAATGCATATTATGAGTATTCATGATCTATAATATTTAGATTTAGTGCTCTTTGATTATGAGCATGAAAAGGTATAGAATTATAATTATATGATACTTGATGGTTTGGTAGTTTCATAAACTTGTGTTTTTAGAAGTCAACAAATTCTTTGCTTCAATACAAGTTGAAATTATGATAAATTTGTTTGCAATTAATTGCATGTTTTGGTTTCCAAGTTTACTTATGACAATAAGTTGTAGGTGATGAATTATTGTTTGGAAATTGTTAGTTTGTGAAGTAATTATTATTATAAGTCTTTTTATAATAATTGTGTTCTAGTTAATGTATTAGTATTCAATGTATCCAAGTATTGAAGGATAATATTAACTAGTGTGAAATGCATCGAGTTAGTTCAGCTGACCACTTTGGCCAAGTGTCAGTTAGGTTAAATCTTAAGAGGAATTGATCTAAATGGACTACTATTGGTGTTGACCAATGTTATAATTGCTATATTAGCAATGGTCTGTTATTATTCTGAATGTACAAAACAATACATTCTGATTTCTTTTATTTACTATGTTTATATTTTATGTTATCAACTATTTGAGCTCAATTGTTCATTAGTAATCCTCATGTTCTCTTGTCACATCAAAACATTTAAGGTTTTGCACTTTTGTTGTTTTTATCTCTTTATTCAATTCTTATTATTATTATTATCACAATCATTTCATAAATTTAGTATCTCAGTTATTTGTTCTGGTAAAGCCATGTTAAACATGTTAATTACAATTATTAAACATTCTGTGACAAGTTTGCATTAGGAAGTAGGCCCTATAGATATTATTAGTTAAGCCATAACACCACTAGCCATGGATGCCAGCTAACGCCCCATCCATTCTCTCTCCTTGCCACAGATACCCACAGAAACCCAGAGCAACGTCCCTACATCACATCACAAAGACCCAATGTACATCACTGGTTATCGCAAATAAAACGTCGAAGTAAATCTACAACGAATCAACCCCCTGTGTGTGTCTATTTCATTTTGTGATAAAGCACCGGTTACATTTGGCGCCCAACGTGGGGCTAAACATTTGGCGCCCAACTATTGGGGCTTCGACTGATTACATGTATTTGCCTTGGATCAGGATTTATACTGATTTTACAACAAGTGGAAAATCAACAAGTGGAATATATTAGTGGAATATCCTATGTATGCTGATATGGTATCTGTTTCAGCTGTATTAAGAAATAGTCCTGTTTGTGAACTGCAGTGTGGCTGTACAATCTTTGCAATTTCCAGTTTACATGACTGTATCTCAAAATATCTTCACCAGTCAGTTAATTATACTTCTTGGACTATCAACCAGGGGTGTAGATGGTATGCTGACTTGCTTCAACCTTCTCAATTCCCAGGGGAAAAGTACTTGCAACTTTTTAGTAGAACTAGATGCTTTGCTGAAACTACTGGTCTTGGCACTACAAGAGTTCACATCAGTTCAAGTTGACTGTCCTCTCACACTAGTTGATGATTTCACCAGATGTTTAGTAACCAGTTCCTGTCACTGGAGCTCAAATGGTCTCACTTTGCTCACCAAAGTTCATTAAACTCCAATCAGCAATCAAAGCTTCAGATCTGACTCCACAGTTTAGAGGATGAGTTTGGTACCCAGCATAATATACAGTGTGTGCTACATTGGAGTGGACCAGAGACTTGATTGAACTTTGATAAACTCAGTTACCATAGTGATTTAGGACAGAACTTGATATTAACAATATTAAATACTGAGTGCTTATGTGAAAATATTAATGCATGAAATATTTACATCAACAGGTACAAGCAGCAAGCAGGTTGCAGTTTGACAGAACCAATAAGTTAATTCTTGAACAGGTTGAATATTGTGTTGATAATGTACTAACATATATTTTCTTTTGCAGGTTGATCACTGTTCTGACTTTGCTTTTGCAAACTACCAAATATCAAGTTTCATATTTCATCTGAAATTAGCATTAGTGTTGTATCATCAGTGCACTTAAAACAAATCAATCAGGTTAAGTTATTTTTGTTTTAAAATCAAATCATATCTGTGGCAAAGGTATAAGTCCTCCATATTTCTACTCCATACCCCCCCCCCCTGATAAGACTAATCAACTATTTGTTTATAAATTCAAAATTTTGTTTTCTTCACAAGCACGTTAAGTATACTTTCAAATTAATTTAAAGACCCCAGCTACATCTTCCTTCGACACCATGGCAACATTCTCAACCTACATCTCCAGCATCACAGATTCGTCAGTGACCATTGCTGACATCCCCCCTGGGACAACTGCTGCGGAACTAATGCAGCATATGGAGCAGAATGTTGGTCCAGTGGCCAATTTACAAGTCTCAGGGGACCAAGGTCACTGCACCTTTGTCAGCAAGGAGGATGTTGGTCGAGCTGTTAGCATAATGGACATGCCACCCTTCAGGAATGTCTTGCTGTCTGTCAGTCGTGTGCCGAGGTTGTCCGAGACGGCACCCGCCAACTTGGAAGAGGGCACTTCTGGTGACCAGAGGCCAGCCAATCCCTTCCTACCGATCACTCCGAGCAGACCTCGCCCACCAATACCACAGCGGCCTGTTTTGTCGGAGGCAACACCACAAGCTCCTCAGCGTCCAAGGACCCCACCAAGGTCATTTTTGTCAGCGGCAACACCACCAGCCCCTCAGCGTCCAAGGACACCACCAAGGTCAAATCCTCACTTTGACTTAGACTTCGTCACATCAACACCAGCTCCTTTCCAGGGAAGCGATCGCCACAACAGCACTCTGTCCATGGCGCAGTTAGCCCAGGTGTTAAATGCTGTCCAAAAGCCAACCAAGCTAACTCCCTTCTCTGGTGATGAGAAAGCCGCAGCTGGTGAGATACATTTTGATGGATGGGTAGACGAAGTCCGCCATTTGCTGCGGCAGGGGAAGCCGAACGACGTGGTGTGGGGGCTGATGAGGAAGTCCCTCCGGAAGGAAGCCCTTCGTGTCTTCCTCACATACGACCGGGATAATGTCACCATCCCTGAAGTCCTGTTGGCTATGGACAGCGTCTTTGGTACATCAGAACAAGGCATCAGCCTGATGCAGAGATTCTTCCTTAGTCATCAGCAGGATCAGGAGAGTGTGGCCGAGTTCGCACGCAAACTCCAAATCGACTTTCACACTGCCCGTAAGCGAGGTGCCAGGATAGACAACAGGGCACTTAGGGAAGTCTTCTGGAAGGGACTCAAGCAACCAGAAATAAGATTGGCCCTGAGGCACCTCTACGAGCAGGGTGAAGGGGCTGAGTTTGGAGTATTGCTGCGACAGTGTCGGGATGTAGAACGCGACCTGCTCGATGCTTCCCTCCTTCAGAAGAGGTCAACTATCCGACAGCACCAGTTGACTGGGAATGTCCCTGCCACAGCGACTCAACCTCGAACTCAGGAAGGAGGTCAACAGAAGAGATGGCAGCCCAAGTGTTGGAAATGTGGGCAGCAGGGGCATTTTAAACGACACTGCCCTAAAGGAACAGACACCACCTTGGCTCCTTTAAACGGAGTGACGCCAGTGGCAGGGGGCAGCCAGTCGGCGTAGGTGCACAGCCCCAACCAGAAAATCCAAAGTCCCTGATCTCCAGGTTGGTGGGCTCCATCAACGAGAGTGAACTGTCTGTGGAAGGCGTAAAATCTACATGTTTAGTGGACACAGGGTCACAGGTCACAACTATATCTTCAAATTTTTATGAGGCACATCTGCAGGGAACTCCAATACAGCCAGTGGAGGAGCTTCTTCGACTAGAAGGAGCTGGAGGACAGCAAGTTCCATTCATTGGCTGTGTTGAGGTGAACATCAAGTTGCCTGGTGGAGTTGTACCAGAAGAATTCATAGATGTTCTTGCACTTGTGGTCCCGGACACCACCTATAACAGACGTGTCCCAGTTGTGGTAGGAACCAATCTGATTAGAAGATGTAGAGCAAGATGTATACAGAAACATGGTCTCCGATACTTGCAGAAGATGGTTGTGCCGTCAGCTTGGAGATTAGCCTACCAACATCTGAAGATCAGGGATAAATTCTTAAATAAAGATGGACCTCTTGCTGTGGTCACCTCAGCTAATTTAACACCTATTCACGTGGAGCCAGGTCAAGTGGTAGTTCTACCTGGAGTTACAAAGTCCACACCAAATGGAGTAGAGTACACAGCCATGACAGCGCCCTCAACGTTCACCAGTCTTCCAGGAAGTATTACAGTCAGTCCGGGTCTTGTTCAAGTGCAACCTAACCATGCTTTCCCGATTACATTGCATAATCTCTCTGCCAAGGTCATCACCATTCCAAAGGGTACCGTACTCTGTGAGCTACATATGGCCGTACCAGTTAATCCAGAAACATCAATGTCATGTCCAATTCTACAAAGCCGAAGTTCAAGCCAGTCAGCCACACAAGATGACGTCCTGAATCAATTTAACTTGTCAGACATGCCACTGGAGTCAAACCAGTTGGAATCTGTGAAAGATCTTCTGAGAAGAAAGAATGCTGTCTTCGCGAAGTCCAAGACTGACCTAGGTCATGCAACAGCAATAAAGCATCATATTCCATTGCATGATGAAACACCATTTAAGCAGCGTCATCGGCGTATACCACCTTCCCAATATGATGAGGTCAGACAGACACTCCGGGAGATGCTAGATGCTGGAGCCATCCGTGAATCACACAGTCCTTTTGCTTCACCCATCGTGCTGGTGCGCAAGAAAGATGGCAGCCTTCGCATGTGCGTTGATTATCGCAAACTTAACCTTCAAACGGTCAAGGACTCCTATGCACTCCCGCGGATAGAAGAAACCCTTGATGCATTACATGGTGCTAAATGGTTCTCATCTCTGGACCTGCAAAGTGGCTATTGGCAGGTTGAGATGGCGGAAGAAGATAAGCCTAAAACAGCTTTTACTACACCCTTGGGATTCTTCGAATGTAATAGAATGCCGTTCGGCTTGACCAACGCACCCGCCACGTTTCAAAGATTGATGGAGCGCTGTGTTGGTGATCTCAACCTGAAACAATGTTTGGTCTACCTAGACGATGTTATTGTTTATTCTGCTACCTTCGAAGAGCATCTTCAGCGTTTGGAGACTGTTCTGGACCGCCTCCAAAGCTTTGGTCTTAAGCTGAAACCTTCCAAGTGTCAACTTTTTCAAGAACGAGTTGCCTACCTTGGACATGTCATCTCATCAGACGGAGTAGAGACTGATCCTGGGAAGACTAGTGCATTGGAAACCTGGCCAGAACCTCAGACAGTCACAGAACTGAAATCCTTTCTTGGGTTTGCAGGTTACTATAGGCGCTTTGTCAAGGATTTTTCAAAGATAGCGAAGCCATTAACGTCACTTACTGCTGGTATTCCACGGAAAGGAAAGAAGAGGAAGGCAAAGCAAGATCCTCCAAAGTGGCATTGGACATCGGAATGCCAGACAGCATTTGACAAAATCAAGGAACTACTGACAAATCCACCTGTGCTTGCCTATGCTGATTTTTCGCGACCTTTCATCCTACACACAGATGCGAGTGGCGATGGACTTGGCGCTGCACTCTATCAGAGGACCTCACCAGACCAACCACCTAGACCAATAGCATTTGCCAGCCGTGGATTACGCAAGTCTGAGCGCAATTACCCAGCACACAAACTTGAGTTTCTCGCTCTCAAGTGGGCTATCACTGATAAATATCATGACTACCTCTACGGTAATTCATTTGAAGTCCACACAGACAACAACCCTTTAACCTACATCTTAACATCCGCCCGTCTAGATGCCGTTGGTCATCGGTGGTTAGCGTCCCTGAGTTGCTACAACTTTAGCATCAACTACAGACCAGGAAAGCAGAATATAGATGCGGATGCCCTGTCTCGCCTTCCAGCATCGTGGCCTCAACCCCCAGGCAATACAGATGAGGAAATTATATCTCCTGAGGCCTTCATCGCCATTTGCCAAGGTCACGGTGTAAATGAAGAGTATAGTACACTACAGAGTGACTCTTCAGGTATGGTAGAGATTTTGGCCCACACTAACAGCATCACTTCTGCACAGAATGCCAGTATAGATCCACCACCTTGGCCAGGGTCGGATACTCTTCCAACGTTAACCATGGGTGATTGGAAGAGACTCCAAGAGGAAGATCCCGATATTGCTCGTGTAATCACCTTCAAACGGGGTAATGGTTTACCGGGCAAAGATGACAGGCAGAAGGAGAGCAACACAGTACAACTCCTGCTACGTCAGTGGCCTCGTCTTACATTTCATCTGGATGTGCTACATCGGCGAATTGTTCTCCAGGATGGCCAGGAGAATCTACAGCTTATTCTACCAGCTTCTTTGCAGCACCGAGCAATGTCTGGAATCCATGACCAGGTAGGCCATTTGGGACGAGAGCGTACCTTGCAGCTTGCCCGAGAGCGCTTTTATTGGCCTGGAATGACCAAGGATATTGAAAACAAAGTCCAATCATGTCCACGCTGCACAAGACGAAAGGTACCACCAGCTGCGTTTGCAACAGCCCCACTACATCCTATATCAACCAGTGAACCGATGGAGTTAGTCTGTATTGATTTCCTTACCCTAGAACCATCGAAAGGAGGGATAGAAAACATCCTAGTCATTACAGATCATTTCACCAAATACTCCATCGCCATCCCAACTCGGAATCAAACAGCCAAAACCACAGCCAAGGCCCTATTTGACAATTTCTTTGTCCATTATGGCTTTCCTGCTCGATTGCACTCTGACCAGGGCAGGAACTTCGAGAGCAACATCATAGCAAGCCTTTGCGACATCTGCGGCATCACTAAGAGTAGGACAAGTCCATATCATCCCCAAGGGAACGGCCAGTGTGAGCGATTCAACCGCACCTTACTAAATATGCTAGGAACACTCTCACCCGACCAGAAGTCCGACTGGAAGACGTTTGTCAGTCCATTAGTCCACGCCTACAATGCTACTCGTCACGACACTACCAACTTCTCACCCTTCTTCCTCATGTTTGGCAGACATCCACGTCTACCAATTGACATTTGCCTGGGATTGAAACCACCAGTTACGGGCTTCACTAAAACTGTCCGTGACTATGCCGAAGGACTGAAGCAACGTTTGGAGTATGCATACCAAACTGCAGCTGCCACCACGCGAAAGTCTGCAGAGCTGAACAAGCAGCGGTATGATGTCAAGGCCCGCGACAGTACTCTTGAACCAGGGGATCGTGTCTTGGTAAAGAAGGTTGGTCATGTCGGCAAGCATAAGATCGCCAATCGTTGGGAAGAAGACGTCTACCAAGTTCAACGGAGGCTCTCGCCAGCTCTTCCTGTGTATGAGGTCACACCGGAACATGGAAAAGGTGGAGTCCGCACCCTTCATCGAAACATGTTACTTCCTTGTAATCATCTCCCTTTGTATGACCAGACTCCTGCTTCATCATCAGAATCCCGGACTCGTCACATTTCATCAGAACCTTCAACTGCTCCACCTTTACGTAGGTCTTCACGTCTGCAGAAGAAACGCGGAGTAGCCGTCATGAATGACAGCGATGATGATGACAGTACCATACTACATTCATGTCGCCCGAGCAACTCTTCAACAGCTATTACTAGCACGTTGAATGCCTTTGCAAAACCCTTTGTCCCAATTCCAAGGAGTCACCCTCACCCCACGAGAGCCCATGGCACAGACGAGGCAACCAAGCCATCTTTGGCTGATCCACCAACTACCAAAACGTGGATGCAGTCAGCGGTCTCCTTCTTGTGGCCGAGCTACACCTCCACTAAGGACAGCAAGACATTGATAGTGTAAACATCGGGGCGATGTTTCATGGAGGAGGGGAAAGTGTAGCGGGTTCAAAATATTTTTCCCTTCCATTATTTTTCACAATTTTCTTACATGTGGCAATCTTAACCTATTTTCAAGTTCAAGAGTTTAATTGATTTTCCAGTAACCTCAACCTCATAATTCCCAAGTTTCTCCTAGCTGTTTGCTGGCAGCCTGGCCTCGGTGCCATAACACCACTAGCCATGGATGCCAGCTAACGCCCCATCCATTCTCTCTCTTGCCACAGGTAAGATTTACATTTCTATTGTTTTATTTTAATGCATATTATGAGTATTCATGATCTATAATATTTAGATTTAGTGCTCTTTGATTATGAGCATGAAAAGGTATAGAATTATAATTATATGATACTTGATGGTTTGGTAGTTTCATAAACTTGTGTTTTAGAAGTCAACAAATTCTTTGCTTCAATACAAGTTGAAATTATGATAAATTTGTTTGCAATTAATTGCATGTTTTGGTTTCCAAGTTTACTTATGACAATAAGTTGTAGGTGATGAATTATTGTTTGGAAATTGTTAGTTTGTGAAGTAATTATTATTATAAGTCTTTTTATAATAATTGTGTTCTAGTTAATGTATTAGTATTCAATGTATCCAAGTATTGAAGGATAATATTAACTAGTGTGAAATGCATCGAGTTAGTTCAGCTGACCACTTTGGCCAAGTGTCAGTTAGGTTAAATCTTAAGAGGAATTGATCTAAATGGACTACTATTGGTGTTGACCAATGTTATAATTGCTATATTAGCAATGGTCTGTTATTATTCTGAATGTACAAAACAATACATTCTGATTTCTTTTATTTACTATGTTTATATTTTATGTTATCAACTATTTGAGCTCAATTGTTCATTAGTAATCCTCATGTTCTCTTGTCACATCAAAACATTTAAGGTTTTGCACTTTTGTTGTTTTTATCTCTTTATTCAATTCTTATTATTATTATTATCACAATCATTTCATAAATTTAGTATCTCAGTTATTTGTTCTGGTAAAGCCATGTTAAACATGTTAATTACAATTATTAAACATTCTGTGACAAGTTTGCATTAGGAAGTAGGCCCTATAGATATTATTAGTTAAGCCATAACACCACTAGCCATGGATGCCAGCTAACGCCCCATCCATTCTCTCTCCTTGCCACAGATACCCACAGAAACCCAGAGCAACGTCCCTACATCACATCACAAAGACCCAATGTACATCACTGGTTATCGCAAAATAAAACGTCGAAGTAAATCTACAACGAATCAACCCCCTGTGTGTGTCTATTTCATTTTGTGATAAAGCACCGGTTACATATATTACTCATGTTTTTATCCTGTTTTAAAATAAATTTCCTTATGACGTTTGGCATGAAATGTGCCAAGGGTGGTTGAGGATTAGGAGGAAGAGGATTAGGAGGAAGAGGATTAGGAGGAGGGATTCGTATCGTACATTTGATCTAAAACCTCCATTAAAAATTTGAATCTAGTAAAAAAATGTCTAAATGAACTCCCAGACATCTAAACCAAGTAAATAAATACAAAAGGTCATTTAAAAGACTAATACTTGCTCAGAATGATTGTAAATATGGAAAAAAGAGGTGGGGTTAAATCCCACCTCCTTTGTGGTTGTTATTTGCCGCACTCTCTCATTTTTTAACCGATTTCCATTTAAAAAAAAGGTGTCAAAATGGTCAGGAGGATGAACCATTTCAAATGAGACGTGTAGGTAAAATTTTTGAAACATTTCATTTTTTACTATATAACACAAAGGTACCCCAGGTTGTAACACAGGATCTTATACAGGTGTCACTCTCATGACAGAATGGTCTCAACTTTCACCGTATGATTATATCAAATGAAAATTAGTTATACTGTTCACAGTTCACATTTACTGCCAGATTTGAAACAAAAAATCACCTATTATTAACAATGGTATACCATAAACTCACAATCACCTGCTTCACAAAATGAGCTTTAAGTCGCCAGGGCACTAGATACAGTCTATTAATCATGACAAAATTCAATAGAAAACAAAAGAGATTGTAGAGGAAGTATTGATTTTTGAAGACCTAAGCAAAGAGCCGACTTTGTGTTCATTTTGTAAGACCTGTTCTTAGTGAATTACGGCTTTCTGGTTATGAAACTTCGATATATTTAATCATGTTCTTTAACAATAACAGTCATATTTATTTTACTCCTCTTTTATTAGTGAATCTCCAAAAATCGTGATACGACACTATGCTAAATCAGCGACGATTATACATTTGATGTTTGGCAAATAAAGTGAAACTGAAATCAAAAGGCTTCTTTGCAGTTCATTAAATAATAAAAGATGTCGCATACCATAATGATATGATGACCTTGCTGGTAACATTTTTCGTGTTCATGGACTAGATTTTGTTTTCCATCTTTCTTTTTACGGTGCGGGTTTACTTTTGTGTTGCTTCCATTGTAAGAGTTGTAATTCAAATAACAAATTGATGTACTATAATTAAAGGTTATTATTGAAATGAACTGACAAGTATACAATATCGGATTCGCATATATTGTATGAGTTACCATATCACAATCCGACAGTCACTTTTGGGGCACCAATCTAGACGAAATAAAAGAAGGTTCAGACACCCATTTCACCTGCCGCATTACAGGGTTATTTGATGCCTCTATGGACACAGTACAATTTCTTAGACAGAAAAGCTACGAGTCTTTCCCTAAAGTACTATAGGGATTATTACTAAAGGGATTATATTTCACACAGCAATGTACAATATGTGTGGCAAACTGGTGACGGAACAGCAACTTTGAGTCTTTCTCTTTTGAACGTAACAAGATCTGAGAGCGGTGATTATACCTTTCAAGTATTTTGAGGGTGGTTATATTGACTTAGGTCCGTATGCACAAAAGAGTTAAACCGGGTCTAAAGTTAGACCTGGTATAAGTGGAATTTAGTTCCATCGGGAAAGGTTCTTTATTATTATTTCCTTCCAATAGTAGCATTTTAATGCAAAGTTCCAAAATAATGGAAAATAACTTAAGCAAATGTAAAGGAAAATGTCCTTTCTCCTGAAACTAAATTCATTCCACTTAGACCAGGTCTAACTTTAGACCCGGTCTAAATCTTTTGTGCATACGGACCTTAGGGTTTAAGACTTTGACAACTGATGCTCAATATCCACCATCAGGACAGCTGTGTCAGCTGTCATGTAAAACATCACCTCATAGTCCAAATTTTACGTGGAATAATGGAGATGAAATACAATTTCAATATTTTTCAGGCACTGGAAATTCCGACGTTGCGTTGCAATGGATTAGTACAGGAATGGTGTCATTACCAGATGCCGAAGCTCAGGTCTCCAAACAATATAAAGGGCCAGTGAGCATAATTGGAACATCATTTACAATTACAATAGATCCAAGCTTCCATGGAGTCAGTTTTCTATGTTTAAGACAAAATGAACAATTTCCAGAACGGAACGAGTCCTGTATGCTTGAACCGTTGACAGTGTTAACACCATTTCAACAAACAGTCGCTATCGCTGGTTACCACTGCCGCAGCATCATCCATAATTTTGGTTATATGTATCATTTTTCTAGTCCCATCTGGAAGATGCAAATGCGTCCAGGGTAACTGAATAGGGTAAACAAAACAGGTGAAACGATTGATGATGTATAGCGGTACAGTATAAGTGACGTTCCAATAGCAGTAGTGGCGAATAGCAAGACTGCAAGGTGAAAGTCACGATACTGTACCGGTCACGCATATCCTGTCTCCAACGGGCGGCCAAGAGTACGCAGTGGTTCAAAAACGAAAATTAGAAGATGCTTCAGCATCAAATGGCAAGAAGTATCCTGCTCCACCCAATTATCATGATTATCCACGGCCTCCTAAGCCAAAATCGTCAGATGATCATTTAGACGTACCGGCATACGCAAACACCACTGACGTAACCCCGACACTTAAACGCACATCTGAACCATCAGAAATTCGAAGTGTGGATGGTGATGGTGAGAAGATGATGTACGCAAATATGTCTGAGATCGGTTGTCAACCTACAGCCTGTCTCAAAAAAAATTGTGCAAGTAAAAAGCGCCCTCTATGGCAATTAGAGAATACCGTTGTGACATAATGCTTACATCAACGTCACGGGCGCAGTCTTAGCTCTCAAATACCGTTTGTTCTGTTCAATTTGCTTGTTCCAATTTTGAGATATGTTTATTTAACAACGAAAGGGTAAAATCACAATTGTGCCACTTTTACTAGGGAAGAGAGCTGCTAGCTGTACATGTAAATCAATGATTGCTGATGTTGATGCGTCTAATGCCCTCCTCCTTTCGGGGCGCATGCATTAGACGCATCAACATCAGCACGCGTGCATTATTTGTCTAATATCTCTCAAGTAATACGCGTTCATTAACCTATAACATGTATAAGTGTTTGTCTTTTAACATGTCTTTAGTGACTAAGAGAACAGCATTTACCATGATAAAATCATTGACATGCACATGTATTTAATTTTACAGCAGAATGTGAAATATTTATTTATCTTTTAAACTCTTTTAAGTGGAAAAAGGAATCATCATTCCTGCATCATGATAAAACAGTAAAAACAGTCAAAAAATTTTTTTTTTTTTTTTTGATGCATTCTTTTGATTTCACAAAGGAACTCTTGATAAACTTGATGCTATCACTGTTACATGTAAAGCCCTCTTCTCTAGTAAAAGTGGCACAATTGTTATTTTACCCTTTCGTCTTTAACTAAACATATCTCGAGATTAAAACAAGCAAATTGAACAAAACAAACAACATTTGAGAGCTAAGACTACGCCCTTGACGTTGATGTAAGCATTATGTCACAACGGTATTTTCTAATTGCCAGAGAGGGCGCTTTTCACTTGCACAATTTTTTTGAGACAGGCTGTAAATCTGAGCCAGCAATTGCTACGCACATTTCTACTGGATGGTGATAACTACAATCTTGGAAATAAGTACTTGGAACGCTTGGCACACTCTGCCGCAAATTCCGTGCAGAATTTCTAATGACCATGGAAATGACGTATTGTGCTTGGGAACAAACATGGCATCTACAACAATGATTTACCCTTCCCCCTCCCCCATTAATCAATGTTGCACGGGGAAAGGGGGTGACAGTTTTCCGTTATTTACATGCAAGCGTTCCAAGACTTATTTCCAAGATTGTAGACACCTAAGCAGCTATATCATGATATGGCACGATGTAGGAGTGAATTTATTATGAGGTTTTGAGGTATCAATCCCTTTCATGCCCACTATCGATAAGAATGTAGGTTTTATATTGTCAAAAAAAGCCAAGTATTAAAGCTCCTCTTTTCTGTTTTTGACCAGATAATCTTTTTTATTTTATATTATATTATATTATATTATATTATATTATATTATATTATATTATATTATATTATATTATATTATATTATACTATATTATATTATATTATGTTTTTGTAAGAAATTGAAATAAATGTCTCCAGAAAACGTATACTTAATGTTTAACTTTGTTTTATGAGCGTTTCAAAATCCATTTCTTTGTTTTATGCTGTATTATGAGAGAAATTATGATGATTTGGGAAATTATAAGGATTTGAAATAAACATCTCGAAACTTATTATTTTGTTTGACTTTGTTTTATAATACTTTCAAAACCTATTTCTTTCTTTTTTATATATAAAATTGTATTATGATGGAAATTATGAGGTATTGAAATAAACGTTTCAAACAAACTTGTTTTTTGTTTGACTTTGTTTTATGATGCTTTCAAAATCTATTTCTTTTATTTTATATTGTATTTATTATGAGGGAAATTATGAGGATTTGAAATAAGAATCTCAAAAAAACTTATTCGTTTGTTTGACTCTTTTTTATGATACGTTCAAAATCTATCTCTTTTTTGTTTTATATTATTACAAACCCATTTTTTTGTTTGACTTTATTTTATGAGGCTTTCAAAACATATTTATTTTGTATTTTCTTGTATTATAAAGGAAATAAATAATAACGAGAATTTTCAAATAAGCCTCTCGACAAAGTGGATTCTTATGTTTGACTTTGTTTTTTGTGGGTTTCAAAATCTATTTCTTTTGCTTTATTTATTGTATTATGGGGATTTGAAATAAGCAGCTTAGAAAAGAGGATTCTTATGTTTCATTTTGTTTTATGAGGGTTTTAGTGTTTCAAAATCAATTTCTTTTGTTTTCGATTGCACTTGGGGTAAATTATGAGGATTTGAAATAAGCATCTTGAAAAAGTGAATTTTAATCACTTACCTCATAACCTAATAAAAAAACCAGACGAAATAGATTTTGAAAGTCTTATAAAGCATAGTCTAAGATAAGTATAAGTCTTTATATTGTATTATGAGAGAAATCACGAGGAATTGAAATAAATGCCTCCTGAAGCATTTGTATCACGAGGATTTCAAAATCCATTTCTTTTGTTTTATATTGCATGGGGAAAGATGAGGATTTGAAATTAGAAATGGATTCTTATGTTTGACTTTGTTTTATGAGGGTTTTAAGTTCCATTTCTGTTGTTTCGTATTGTATTTATGAGGGAAATAATATTATGAGCATTTGAAATAAGCATTTTGAAAAATGAATTCTTACAACTCACCATTCTTTTGTTTGACTTTGTTTTATCGGCTTTCAAAATCTATTTCTTTTGCTTTATATGGTATAATGAGAGAAATTATGAGGAATTGAAATAAATGTTTCCAAAAAACTTGTTCTTATGATTAACTGACTTTGTTTTATAAGTGTTTCAATGTTTATTTCTGTTGTTTTTTATTGTATTGTGAGGGATATTATGACGATTTCAAATAAGCATCTCGAAAATGTGGATTTAAAAATTTCCCTGAAAATATTGTAAAAACCAAAGAAATAGATTTGGAATTTACATGACCATTCGTAAAAAAATATTCCGAATAACGAATCTTCGTAATTATAAACCTTTGAAACAATGATCATGGTATCATGACCATTTAGGAATGACAATTAATGCTAATCATAAACCTTCGGAATGAGCATTGAGAATTTCAAAATCTTCTTCGTGATTTCATTGTATATGGTTATTAACATAATTTCATTTAAGAATCTTTGGGTACATATAACCGGAAGTGTAATCCAAAGTCACCTTTCCAGTTCATTGAATAATTAAAGGGTAAAAATGGTCGTAACATCATGATATGATGACATTATCGGTGTCGTGTAGGTGCTCTATATTTTTATTTCCTTATTTCGTGTATTTGCTGTGCAGACATTACATTTGAGGTACTTCCATGGTAAGATTTAAATAACAGTTACTTTGTGATGTACTTTTATAAGTTTAATTAAACTAAAGGACAAGATAAACAAATCACAGATTTAAGGATAAGTTATTATTGAATTGAGCTCACGAGTACGTAAGGGATCATAGTTCATTGTGGAATTATAACAAGTGTATTAGGCCTATTTACGCAAAACCGATTCGCTGCATATATTGTGTGTGATTTACTATATCACAATGTCGGCAACTTTTATTAGAAGTTGAACAACATTCATGACATTAAGCGTACCATACTCGTTGCTAATATATGACCTGATTTCAGATCAATATTGATTCATGATATCACGACCTTTTTCTATATATCGAGATTTGGACAGAGTTAGGCCTATTCTTTTAGGCTTTTCCCCAGTCCATTAACATGAACATACATAAACGTTTGCTTTATCATCTCTGTCAATTTATAATAGCATGTGCCATGATATGATAGAGAGGGATAACCTGGTTCACACCTTTGGCATGTTTGGAGACGAAATGTTTTGTTGTTGTTTTGTTTTCCAGTTGCATGTGTCGGAAGTTGCAGTTTTTATCGCGGACTAATACCTCCTGAACAAAATACCTACACAAACACGCACAAATACAATATGCCATTCATCAAACATTATATCTTTTCTCATTTCCCAGATGTCTGGACTACCTGCATTAACATTGCTGTTTATGATATTAGTACGAAGCCATGTTAGCATTTGCCAAAATCTTGGTGTGATAGTCAATATTGAGATTACCAATCCAGACGAAATAAAGGAGGGTTCGGACATCCATTTCATCTGCCGTATTACAGGTCCCTTTGATGACTCTACGGACACCATACAATTTCTGAGAGAAACACATGGAGATAGATTCGCTAAAGTACTTGTCACAGAAATGGGGTTAGCTTTCCCGCAGAGCGATGTACAATTTAATGGGTGGCAAACAGTTGGTACAACAGCAACTTTGAGTGTTTCTATTTTGAACGTAACAAGATCTGAGAGCGGTAATTATACCTGTCAAGCATTTCAGTTATATCCTTTAGGTGGTTTTATTACATTAGGCGCTAAAACTTTAAGACTTGATGTTCAATATCCACCATCAGGACAGCCATCATGTGAAGCATCACCTCGAAGTGCAACTTTCACGTGGAATAATGGAGATGAAATACAATTTACATGTATTTCAGACTCTGGAAATTCCGAAGTTACGTTGCAGTGGATTAGTACAGGGATGATGTCACTACCAAAAGCCGAGACTCAGGTTTTCGTACAAGATGGAGGGTCAATGAACATAATCGGGTCATTGTTTACAATCACAATAGATCCAAGGTTCCATGGAGTGAGTTTAATTTGTTCAAGACAAAATAAACAATTTCCCGAACGGGACGATTCCTGTCTGATTGGACCGTTCACGGTTTTAGGCACCGAGATGTCAATGAGTACGTCGTCATTATTATCACACTCGGAAGGCTTACAAGCAAGCATCGTAGCTGGAATAGTCACCGCTATCATAGTAATCATTGTAGTAATAGTTACGATTATTATACTGAAATTTGGACGATATAGAGTCTTCTGCACTACAAAGGGACCAAGACAAAGATCCACAGATCATTCTGGGTTGAATGTAACCTCTGGAGTTGGACAGATGAATGCTGTCTCAAAAACAGAACAGGCAACTACGGGGACTGACGAAGATTATACGGACTTAAATCTCGCCGATCGTGATAATACTGCTTACATGGATTTAGCACAAAACATACAAAATGATGAGCAGCAATATTACAGTACAATTGGAGATGGCGCAAAGGACAGCGCCAGAAAATCTACCACTGGCACAGTACATCTAACTGACAATGCTAATGGTGAGTACACGGGATTAAATGTTACCAACCGTGAGAGCACATCTTACACGGACTTAATCCAGAGTAATACAAACGACGGGGAAGGTAACGCCCGGAAACCTGCTTCTAACCCAGAACACTCTACTGGTCATACAGGTGGCCAGTATATGGATTTGAAGCTTGCTGATCATAAGGACTCTTTCTACATGGCACTGGTTCATAAGCAAGATCCCAGCCATGGTGAATTGTCACCATCTGGCCAACCTTCTGGTTCAGGTCACGCAAGTGACGTGGAAGGTCAGTATACAGAATTGAATCTTTCCGAAAGTGAGGGCAATACATACATGGACCTTAAAAGTAATCTTGATGAAATTGAGAGTAAGTCAGACTGTGGAGATTATGTCGTCGCTGATTTACCATAGTGGCGTATCAAAAATACACATTTTATGCCAAAACGCATTTGAAACACTGAGTTTAGGAGACTCACTGGAGAGAACTCGAGTAAAATATGACTAATATTGTTAAAAGAATATGTTCAAATATTGACTGTATTGTTATCACTCGGCTCTCAAATAAAGCCACTGAATCCTTGTTAATCAATGGCAATAGTTTTAAAGTTATCAGTTGGGACGTTGCCGTGAAATACACCAGACACAAAAAGAAACTCGTCAGTTATATTCATCTTTGCTGTTCAATAACTTGATAATTTTGGATTATTCTGAAATATACATTTTGTTAATTGGACTTTGCTTTCTCATTTGACACCCTGTGTCCACTACAAGCGATTTCTTGACATTTGATATTACCCGATGGATATGCGTACCATGGTATTTTTCATAACCAGGATAACTACAAACTAGGATAAAAGCCAAGACCATTGTGGAAAATGGATGTGTCAAAATACTTGACAAATGTGTTGCTGTTTCTAAGTCTTGCGCTACACGTGTCTACACAACAAGTTACTTTGACTATGTCAGCTACTCGTGAAAGACCACGAGTAGGGGATACTTTCGATTTACAATGCATAGTAACCGGTAACGACCTCTCAACGGATACCATTACCATTAGAAAAGACAACCCTGTTACCGGCTCTTCAACTATTCTTGCGTCATCTGAAGGACAGCCAGCTGACAACCCATCTCATTTGCAATCATTTTTTAATCCCACAGAAGGAATACTTTTTCTACTGATAAGTACTGCCATAACATCAGGTATTGGTGATTACAAATGCACTGTCCTAAAAGCTTCAACTATCTTAGTTGAAGAGACTTATCACTTAGATTTACTGCACACACCAAATACAATGTATCCCGTATGTAGCAGTGAACCAAGTCAGCAAGTATATTATGACGGTGATGTAGTAAGATTCGTTTGTTTTTCTGGTCTTGGAAATCCAACTGTTAATTTAACATGGACCAGAAATGACGGTCAAAATGCACCCGAGTCTAAAGTTACAATACCTTTGGATTCTATAGTTGCACAAATGTCCGTAACATTATCTGTGCAAGATGAAGGTGCAATTTTTACATGTAATAGCCGAAGTATCGAATTTCCAGATTTTCAAGACAGCTGCTGAACATAACTGATGCTGCTCAAAGAACATCACCACCAGAAGACAGCGCCGATGAAGGAGTAGCAGATGCTGAAGCCTTAAAAATCGGCGTAATCGCTGGCTCCGTAGGTGGCATCATACTCGTAGCCATTACAATCATCTCCTTATGTTTCCTCATCCAGCTCCAGTGACAACTAATTAATTTCCCTGGAACTTTGGATGTATATATTAAGGGACGCACCAGTAGATTCTCGGGGGGGGGGGGGGGCATGGGAGTTTGGGTCAGGCAGAATTTTTTTTCGCCGCCGAACAGGGCAACTGCAAGCATCATGTCACAACAGTATTTGCACAATTTTTTTGAGACAGGCTGTATAATTGTCTATATTCAATGTAAACACAAAGGATGATATGTATCCGATAACAAGCTTAGCACAATCATGACATTAGGCTAAATTGGAATCTATTACTCTATCACTGAGCGAAAAGCGATTGACCAATGAGGTAGTGGTACTTCTCCCAATGCAACATGAACAGCTGTACCTCGTTGGGTAAAAACCAATCGCTGTCGCCCAGCGATGTAGAATAAATTCAGCTTTAGATGTTATGATTGCAGACAAGTTCTGCCCCTCTTTTTAATCCCCTGATTTGTATTTTGTGAACAAAAGATAAACGAAAATGCATTACTTGAAACGAGGGAGTGACGTCAGGGTGGAAAATGTTCTAGACTACGGCACGATGTGGGGGTGAATTTATTATTAGGTTTTGAGGCCTCAATTCCATTAATGACCACTATCGATAAGAACGCAGCTTTTGGCTTGTCAAAACAAACTAGCCAAGTATTAATGTTTCTCCTTTCTGTTTATGACCAGATAATCCATTTCTTTTGTTTTTTATTGTATTTTGTTATGAGAATTTGAAATAAGTGTCTCCAAAAAACTTATACTTAACATTTGACTTTGTTTTATGAGGGCTTCAAAATTCATCCCTTTTTGTTTTATATTATACTATGAGGGAAATTATGAGGATTTCAAATAAGCATCTCTAACAAACCTATTCTTTTGTTTTGTAATACTTTCAAGATCTATTTCTTTTGTTTTACATTGTATTATGAGGGAAAAAATGAGGCATTGAAATAAACATCTCTAACAAACTTATTCTTTTTGCTCGACTTTGTTTTGTAATACTTTCAAAATCCATTTCTTTTGTTTTATATTATATTATGAGGGAAAAAATGAGGCATTGAAATAAACATCTCTAACAAACTTATTCTTTTTGCTCGACTTTGTTTTGTAATACTTTCAAAATCCATTTCTTTTGTTTTATATTATATTATGAGGGAAAAAATGAGGCATTGAAATAAACATCTCTAACAAACTTATTCTTTTTGTTTGACTCTGTTTTGTAATACTTTCAAAATATATTTCTTTTGTTGTATATTATATTATGAGGGAAAAAATGAGGCATTGAAATAAACATCTCTAACAAACTTATTCTTTTTGTTTGATTCTGTTTTGTAATACTTTCAAAATATATTTCTTTTGTTGTACATTATATTATGGGGAAAATAAGGCATTGAAATAAACATCTCTAACAAAATTATTTTCTTTGTTTGACTCTGTTTTGTAATACTTTCCAAATATATTTCTTTTGTTTTATATTGTATTATGAGGGAAATTATGAGGATTTGAAATAAGCATCTCTAACAAACTTATTCTTTTGTTTTGTAATACTTTCAAGATCTATTTCTTTTGTTTTACATTGTATTATGAGGGGAAAAATGAGGCATTGAAATAAACATCTCTAACAAACTTATTCTTTTTGTTCGACTTTGTTTTGTAATACTTTCAAAATCCATTTCTTTGGTTTTATATTATATTATGAGGGAAAAAATGAGGCATTGAAATAAACATCTCTAACAAACTTATTCTTTTTGTTCGACTTTGTTTTGTAATACTTTCAAAATATATTTCTTTGGTTTTATATTATATTATGAGGGAAAAAATGAGGCATTGAAATAAACATCTCTAACAAACTTATTCTTTTTGTTCGACTTTGTTTTTTGTAATACTTTCAAAATCCATTTCTTTGGTTTTATATTATATTATGAGGGAAAAAATGAGGCATTGAAATAAACATCTCTAACAAACTTATTCTTTTTGTTTGACTCTGTTTTGTAATACTTTCAAAATATATTTCTTTTGTTGTATATTATATTATGAGGGAAAAATGAGGCATTGAAATAAACATCTCTAACAAAATAATTTTCTTTGTTTGACTCTGTTTTGTAATACTTTCCAAATATATTTCTTTTGTTTTATTTGTATTATGAGGGAAACAATGAGGCATTGAAATAAACATCTCTAATAAACTTATTCTTTTTGTTTGACTCTGTTTTGTAATACTTTCAAAATATATTTCTTTTGTTGTATATTATATTATGGGGAAAAATGAGGCATTGAAATAAACGTCTCAAGCAAACTTATTTCTTTTTGTTTCACTTTGTTTTTAATATGAGGCTTTCAAAATATATTTCTTTTGTATTCTGCATTATGTGTATATGAAGGAAATAAATAATTATGAGAATTTGAAATAACTATTTCGACAAAGTGGATTCTTTTTTCATTAGGGTATCTAAATTATTTCTTTTGTTTCATATTGTATGTATGAGGGAAATTATGAGGATTTGAAATAAGCACCTCAGAAAAATAGATTCTTATGTTTGACGTTGTTTTATGAGGGTTTCAAAATCCTTTTTGTTCATATTGTATTTTGATTGCTTAGTGTCAGAAGTGGGTAAGTGCAGTAGCTACCATGTGAACATTTTGCAATTTACACACAGCTATAATTGCACTTACCCACTTCTGGCACTGAGCAGTCGAGTTATGAGGGATATTAAAAGGAATGAAATAAACATCTTGAAAAAGTGAATTCATATAACTTTTGCTTTATATTGTATTATGAGGGAAATTTCGAGGAATTGAAGTAAACGCTTCCAAAAAAACTTATTCTTATGATTGACTTGTTTTATTAGGGTTTCGACATTTATTTCTATTTGTTTTGTATTGTATTATGAGGAAGATTATGACGACTTGAAATAACCATCTCGAAAATGTGGATTTTAACGATTTATAATATTGTAAAAAAAACCAAGAAATAAAATTCGTAATCTACTCTATCATTCTGGTAGTAGTTACGAGTATTATACTAACATTTGGACGGTATAAAGTCGTATGCATGACAAATTTAGGGACCAAGACAAAGGTCCACAGATCATTCTGGGTTGAAGATGACAGCTGGCGGCGGACAAAGGATGCTCCCTCAAAAACAGAACAGGTAACTGCTGGAGTTGATAAAGAGTATACGGAATTAAATCTCGCCGATGGTGGTAATGCTGCTTACATGGATGTAGCACAAAACATGAATGATGGTGAGCAGTAATATTGCAGTGAAATTTTGGATGGGGCAAAAAGCAACTCTAGGAAAACATCCAACTGACAATCCTGATGTCGAGCACACGGAGCTGAATCTTACCGACCTTGAAAATAATAATAGTAAAAACATAATTTGGTTACCAGTTTTATAAATGTGCACCACCGAATATATTGCGAAAAGTTTTGTTTTAAAGCTGTCTTTCAAAACATTCGAACCCAATGTCGTTTTACCACTTTCTGGAATGCCACAATGTAATAATTATCTAACGTACTTATCAAGTTTACCACTTTACATTATAACAGTATAACTATATTGGTGCTTACTATCAGAAATTCGGAGACGTTGCAACTATCCCCATTTGTAAATTGTAGTTAGCTTTATCAAATTTGCCTAAGTACGATGACATGGACGAGGATTAATAACCATTCTAGGAAAACATTTGCTCGTAAATATTAACCTTCGGAATTATGGCCATTAGGAATTGACCAATAATTCTTCTCATCTTTAAGTCTTAATGGAATTTATATGATCCATCGTAAAATCACCCATAACGATTCGTCGTAATTACAAACCTTTGAAACATTGATCATGGTTTATTACCATTTAGGAAAGTCTGTCCTTGGTATCACAAACCATCGGAATCAACATTCAGAATATTCACAATCTTCTTCATGGTTTCATTTTTACATGGTTGTTCACCTATCTTAAGAATCTTTGGGTGCATGTATTTATATACATGTACCCAAAGATTCTTGAAGAAATTGAAATGTATAAAAGATTCAAAAGTCACCTTTCCAGTTCAATGAATTTTAAAGGGTTCAAGTTATCGTAACATTTATGATTATTATGATGACATTGCCGGTCACGGTATGTTCTATATTTTTTATTTCCTTCTTTCGTGTATTTGCTGTTCAGGCTTTGTTGCTGTTGGGCTACTTCCATGGTAAGATTTAAATAAGTTTGCAGTGTAATTTAATTAAACTAATGGAAAAGATAAAATGTGTGTCATTACTCACATATTCAGTTATTATTGAACTGAGCTGACGAGTGTATTAAGAGATCATAGGTTAAGCTAACGTTTATAGTTGGAATTATAAGAAGCGTATAAATACACAGTACAGATTCGCATAATATCGTGTGAATGTAATACTGTCTCGCAATCCGACATGTCGGCAACTTTTGTTAGAAGTTGGACAACGAGCGTACCGTACTAGTCGTTGCTGTTATTTGAACTTATTTCAGATCAATATTGATTCATGATGTCAAATTTACGATATTTTTCTGCAGATCGAGATTTGGACAGATGTATTCATTTTAGGCTTTACCCCAGTACATACACATGAGCTCACATGAAAATACACACAATGTTTGTTTTATTATCCCTGTCAATCTATAATAGTATGTGCATATTTGATACGATAGAGAGGGATTTCAGAACACAAGTTTGTTGCAAATATTTAGATACCAAGTGTGTTTTGTGTCTTGAATGTTGTAGTTTTGTTGTTCAGATCCCTGTGTTGGAAGTTGCAAACTTTATCACGTAATGATATCTTCTGAAATAGAAATATCTACACAGGCACCCCCAGGGAGGTAAATAAGGATAATTTACTGGGTGGGCAATTTAATTTATTTTTGCCCTCAAATTTAGGAAAATAATTTACTGGGTGGGCGTTTGGATTTTCGGAGATGTAGACCTGGTTTTGCGTGGAAGTTGTCTTTGATGTAAAAAGTGGACTAAACCCTACCTCTAAATGCATCTTGTATAGATATTAGCATATTCGTGTTGCAACTTTCAAGAAAAACTGTATATTTGTATTATATTTCACGTTGGACATTTACATGATTTAGAAATCTTACACTAATTATCACTCTCCATTACTCCTATAGGGAAAAAGCAGTAAAGTTAGATGGAATGGTAATGATTTTATTTAGTATTACCATTTATACAGTGAAATAATGTTTTATTATTTACTCTGTAACTTCTTGTCAAAGAAACACTTCACTCACATATTAAAGAAATATAAATTTAATTATACCTGTTTTGGACCAGTGGCATTTTATAAAATGTATTGAAATTATTTGGTAAAATAATATGAAAATGTGTTAAAAACATGAACAAAGCTATATTTTTCTAAAATTTATAAAAAAAAATTATTGCCAAACCAGTATTTGAGCAGGTATTTACTATTAATTTCGATGTTTACAAGTATTTCCCAGTAATTCCCGGTATCAGAGATGCAACCTTTTCTTCTCATACCTGAATTCCTTCTGTTATTAAGTCAAAATGTCTGCACTTTTAATCATCATCGGCCCATTTTTGGGACTTTTTATCCAAATTTACACATTATTGCAGGCGTTTTTTCACAAAGGTATTTTCCACCCAAGCCGGGTAAATGAATTTACAAGAATTAGGCAATAAATGGACAATTACATTGAATTATATTGGCCTATTTCCCAACTATAATTAAAATATTAATTTTGTCATTTCTTATCATTCTTATAACATCGGCCCCAATGTTGCACAAAATAATAAAGACCGATGTAGAATCACAGTCGAAAAGTAATGATAATGTAAAATAACATGTACTCTTTCAACATTTCAAGTGTATATTGATTGCAGGAAATCATTTTCATAATACTATTATTTTGTGCACCATGCTCAAAGACTTGAAATAATCAATGTAGGCCTATATTAAGTTTTAAAGATTTACTTTCAAATATAATGTTTCAAGTATTTTAAAAATATGCCTAATTCAAGAATATCTAAATTTATGGTGTCATAAGAATTCTTTCAGATTTTGTTTGAAAATTGCTCAAAATAATATTAATTTTTGGCTTCCTATACCATTTTGTACTGTGCGATAATTATTCCTACTCCGAAGTTAAAGTAAACATTGGCAAATCATTAAGAAAAGATACATCACTTTCATTATTCAACAATACTAACTTCAAAATGCAAGTTGATTTCAAGAGATGTACGTTGCACTACTAGTTTTATGATAATTATTATATGGTGCCCATTTTTTTGTGGGCAAAATAATTTACTGGGTGGGCACTTTTGGGCAATGGGCAAATTGAATTTACTGGGTGGGCAAAATAATTTACTGGGTGGGCATTATTGCCCACCCAGTTAACATGTTATTTACCTCCCTGGGCACCCCCAAATGCAACATACCATCTATCAAACATCTTTTCTCATTTCCCAGATGTCTGGACTACCTGCATTAACATTGGTGTTTTTGGTATTAGTACGAAGCCAATTTAGCCTTTGCCAAAATCTTGGCGTGACAGTCGATCTTGAGATTACCAATCCAGACGAAATGAAAGAAGGTTCAGACATTAATTTCACCTGCCGCATTACAGGTCCCTTTGATGAATCTATGGACACCGTATTGTTTCTTAGACAATCAACAGATGTCGGGTCTTCCCCTATAACGCTAGCCACTGAAATGGGGTCATCTTTTATGCAGATCAATGTACAATTTAATGGGTGGCAAACTGGTAACGGAATAGCAACTTTGAGTGTTTCCCTTTTGAACGTAACAAGATCTGAGAGCGGTGGTTATACCTGTCAAGCATTTCGGTCACATTCTTCAGGTGGTTTGATTAATTTAGGTTTTAAAACTTTGCAACTTGATGTTCAATATCCACCATCAGGACTGCCATCATGTGAAGCATCACCTACTAGTACAAATTTCACGTGGAATGACGGAGATGAAATTCAATTTCAATGTTTTTCAGACCCTGGAAATCCCCAAGTTGCGTTGCAATGGATTAGCACAGGGATGGTGTTATTACCAAAACCTGAGACTCAAGATGTCGTCCAAAATGGAGGGTCAGTAAACAAACTTTTGTCAGCATTTACCATTACATTAGATCCAAGCTTCCATGGAGTGAGTTTAATTTGTTCAAGACAAAATAAACAATTTCCCGAACGGGACGAGTTCTGTATGATTGGACCGTTCACGGTTTTAGGCACTGACATGACAATGATTACGCCTTCATTTTCATCACACGCGGAAGGCTTAGTAGCTGGGATAGTCACATCTATCATGGTAATCATTCTAGCTATAGTTACTATTATTATACTGAAATTTGGACGAGATAGAGTCGTATGCACTACAAAGGGACCAAGACAACGATCCACCGATCATTCTGGGTTGAATGTAACCTCTGGAGGCGGACAGATGAATGCTGTCTCAAGAACAGAACAGGCAACTACGGGGACTGACGAAGATTATACGGACTTAAATCTTGCCGATCGTGACAATGCTGCTTACATGGATTTAGGGCAAAAAATACAAGATGATGAGCAGCAATATTACAGTAAAATTGCAGATGGAGTAAAGGACAGCGCCAGAAAATCTACCACTGACACAGAACATCTAACTGGCAATGCTGATGGCGAGTACACGGGATTAAATTTAACCAACCGTGATAGTACATCTTATACAGACTTAATCCAGAATAATACAAATGACGGGGCAGGCAATTCTCGGAAACCTATTTCTAACCCAGAGCACTCTACTGATCATACTCATGGCCAGTATATGGATTTGAAGAGCCCTACTCCTAAGAACTCTTTCTACATGGCATTGGTTCATAAGCAAAACCCCAACCACGATGAATTGCCGCCCTCTAGCCAGCCCAGTCAGCCTTCTGGTTCAGGTAACTCTGCGGGTGACGGGGTTGATCAGTGTACGGAATTGGACCTTTCTGGAAGTGACGGCAACACATACATGGACCTTAAAAGTAATTCTGATGAAGTAGAGAGTAAGTCAGATTGTGGGGATTATGTCGTCACTGATTTACCAGCTGATTTACCATAATGGCGTATCACAACATACATATTCTTGAGAAAATGACCCCCCCGAATGAATACCTGGCGCTGCCACAAAATCTATGCATCAAAATTTCAAGTCGAAATAGCAAAAAGAAACCCAGTTTTGTTTTTATGCCTCATTTGTTGTAATAGCCCAAATTTTTATGCCATGGTGATCCCGAATGAAAAAGATGCCGATTCAAATGTTACACCTGACCCTATTGAAAATGTTGCTTTTGTTGTTAAAGTGCCTGGTCGTCAGTGGTCATCGCCGGTCATCCTCGGTGAGGATATAGAGTTTCATGCATAGACTATGATATTCTACTTTCTCAGTTTGTTAATAAAGCGTCATATGCCACTATGCTAAATCAGCAACGATGTAAATGAAGAATTCAAGATCCACAAATTAGATAAATATTCCAAAATTATAAGGACAATAATATAACGGTGATGAACTTGTAGCTGTGTGATGATAAAACATGGTAGTGTGTTCTAGAGACGTTGCAACCGAAACAATTATATTTTAGTAGATGTGATTGCATGTGGTTCGTTCAAGTTCTAACAAGTTTAATTCATCAATAATTGCAATTATCTATTCGTCTGTCGTAAGTGTTAGCTAAATACATTGAGAACATCGCTATACATTGCAATGCATGGCCACAGCGCTAAGATGATTGTGGAATGCTCTCCAAAATGCTCTCAGCAATTATTGTAATTCACCATTCTTCCATCATCAACTTGCGCTCAAAAGTGTTGCGTTTACCTTTATATTATATATTCGTGGATAAGTACGAACATATCGTCGACATAACGAAACCATTTCGACGGGTAGGGTGGGGGACTGGTGAACCCATCGCCGCATGTGTTTACTTGTAGTATTGTTTTTTGTAGACGAAGTAAGTGGTGTTGAGGCATAAAGTAAGAAGTTCCAGAATATGGTTAATCTTGAGAGGAATGCAATCCTTTAGCGTGGCGTTTTTCTCCAGCTTATCCTTGATTGCTTCAATCGCGTCGGGAATGCTCATGGAAAGGACAATTACATCGTATGATATCAAATTGTGTCCCGGTGGTACTTCCAAGTTATGAATATGGTGCTTAGTTTTACCGAGTAAAGGACTGAGCCTATCAGCAAGGAGATTTGCTGTATTGTAGGCCAGGCTACCAACATGACCAATGCCAGATACTTGACCACACATCGGTTGGTCAAGTTACAGGAGGATTGTAAAGCCAGGAGGATAGTGAAGACGTTGTGATGGTGTCACAAGCTATATACGTCAGCTATGGCACGATTTAGGGGGAAATTAGTATGATGTTTTTTAGGGCTCACTTACGTTCACACTCGGCCTCTATTGAATTCCTTACAATTTCAAAGTTAATCTGTTTCTTTTTTTCTTCTTGCCAGCGTGTCTGCAAATTCAGGAGCTTTCAGGGTGCTCATTATTGTATTATGAGCAAAATAAACTTTTCCTTATAAGCAAAATAAAGTTTTTCTTATGTTTGACTTTGATTTATTAGGGTTTGAAAATCTATTTCCTTTATTTTTCATTGTATTATGAAGAAAATGATGAGAATCGAAAATAAGCATCTACACAAAAACTATTCTTACGTTTGGCTTTGTTTTATTAGAATTTGTAAATCTATTTCTACTGTTTTCATTGTATTACGTGGAAAATTATGAGAACTGAAACTAAGCATCAAAAAAGTTATTCTTATGTTGGACTTTGTTTTATTGGGATTTGTAAATATATTTGTTTTGTTTTTCATTGTATTATGAGGAAAACTATGAAAATTTAGATTTACAAAACCTAATAAAACAAAGTCAAAATAAGAATAACTTTTTTTCAATTCTCATAATTTTCCTCAAATACAATAATAAAAACAAAAGAAATATATTTACAAACCCTAATAAAACAATGTCAAACATAAAAATAACTTTAAAAAGAATAGAAATCTATTTCTTTTGTTTATCATTGTATTGTGAGGACAATTATGAGAATTGAAAACAAATATCTAGATTTATTGTATTATGAGGAACATTATGAGAACTGAAAATATGCATCTAGAAAAATTTTTCCGATGTTTGACTTTGTTTTATTAGGATTTGAAAATCCATTTCTTTTGTTTTTCATTGTACTATGAGGAAAATTATGAGATTTGAAATAAGCATCTAAAACGTTTTTTTTTTATGTTTGACGTTGTTTTATTAGGATTTGTAAATATATTTTTTTTGTTTTTCATTGTATTATGAGGATTATGAGAATTGAAAATAAGCATCTACTCAAAAACTATTCTTATGTTTGACTTTGTCGTATTAGGACGTTGTATTAGGGGTTGTAAACAATTATATTATTTTGTTTTCATTGTATTATGAGGAAACATGAGAATTGAAAACTAACATCTAGCCAAAAGTTATTTGTTTGTTTGACTTTGTTTGATTAGGAGTTGTAAATCTATTTCTTTTGTTTTTATTGTATTATGAGGAAAATTATAAGAATTGAAACAAACATCTAGACAAAAGTTATTTTTATGTTTGACTTTGTTTTACGAGGGTTTCAAAATCTATTTCTTTTGTTTCAAGTTGTATTATGAGGGAAATTATGATTTATTTATTTATTTATCTATTTATTAGACTTCATCACTGGTACATACAATTACTGCACATCAAAATATTGAAAAATATAAAAATATAAGCTTTAAAAAAAAATGTTAAAAGACCGGCGAATAGGCTGGGATAAACAGGTGTACATCACCTCTAGAACCATCCCACCTAGGAAAGTCCTAAATAATTTGGAAAAAATGAGTGTAATGCCTGCGGCAAAACCTTAAATAGGCCTACAATTTGGGCAGCGGCAGGTAGAAAACCAGGTGCAGGTATCAGATGGAACAAATTTGGAATAAAATAGACACTTCAAAAAGGTCCAGAGCTTGATATTTGAAAGAAGAAATGGAATTGGATAATTTGGTTTCCAGAGGCAGCTGGTTCCACAAGGGAACAATGCGGTTGGTGTATGATTATTTGGGGGATTCAGTCTTACACCTCTGAAAAGATAACGTAAGAGGATCTGCAGAAAGCCTGGTGGTGGGACGGTTCTGTTGGATATCACTATTAAAAACAAGATATTTATTTACATCAAGATCATATGTGACACGATCTGGTCCATGGGGGCCAAAGGCGGCAAATTTGAAACTGAGATAAAGGTAAAATATGAAGTAAAAACAATAAAATACATAAGAAAATAGACATCAAGAAATTTCTTGAACCAAGTATGCTAGACCTTTGATGTTTTCAGTATATGATATCCTAATGTTTGTATAAGGTAATAATTATAATAACTCAATTATCAAAATGCCTCATTTGGCCCCCATGGACCAGATCATATCACATATTGCCCCAAGTTGCATCTATGGAAAAAGACAAGATCACCGAGTTCCCTTCTGGATGGCAGTGGAAGAAGATCAAGACTGGTTAACCTCTCTTAAAGCGCTCCACAGACTCCGAGTATTGTACGTACAATATTGTATGCAACATATCTACGTTATTTTATCTATTGCCATTCTATTTCCAGTAATGTTTAAGTTCTAACGAATGTTTGATGACGAAAAATCGATAATATGTTACATGTAATATCTAGTAGAAATATATTATCGATTTTACGTCATCAAACATTCGTTAGAACTTAAACATTACTGGAAATAGAATGGCAATAGATTAAACAACGTAGATATGTTGCATACAATATTGTACGTACAATAAAAAGTCTGAATACTGCTTTAGAGTCCATGTCAGGATAGTGCATAATGAATAAGTCCCACTCCAAAGACAGCTACCATACTCAAGGTCACTCCTGACAAGGGCAATATAAAGAGCCTTAGTCAGTTTAACTGGTGCATTAAAATCAACTGTAGGCATAACAATCCTCATCTTTCGGTTGCTCTTTGCATGATTACTCCAACAATAAACAATAATGATAACAATAACACTAATTATAATAATAATAATAATAATAATAATAATAATAATAATAATAATAATAATAATAATAATAATAATAATAATAATAATAATAATAATAATAATAATAATAAGTACATAAGGTATGAGCAAAATCGTGGCCTATGCAAGTTTTGAGTGCTTTTGTCCGTTTTTTGTCCGTCTTCCTGCAAATTGCAAAAATAATAAATTTTGACTTTTATTGCCAATTAGCACTAACTAATGGATGATGATTTAGCTACGTTTCATTTGGCAAAACAGGATAACATTTTTAATCCTAAAAAATTAGTGCTGTATTTTTCTGGAATCTGGAGTAATTACACAGCATAGAATCATGTGTGACTGTATTCGAAAGAATTTGTTAAGTGCAATAATATATTGTGTTGCATTGTGACTTGACACTGACGTTTGGTAGTTGAAAAGAATGAACTTTACGGTTGACAAATTAATACCATAAAAATAATTAGTCAGTACCCTGAATCTCACAAAAATTGTCGTGGTTCGTTAATCAATGTCAAAGGTTACATAGCAATTCTGATACATTGGTATTTAATAATAGGTTTTTTCAGTTCAAAACACTTCGTGTTTGGCTACAGCTGTATTTTATAACTGATTATATCATCAGGAATAAAAGTTTTGCTGCAATGTTATCAACAAACATATTATTCATCCTTGTGTCTCTGCTTCCCGGGACATGTCTCACTCAAGTTACGCTGTCTTTCCGCTTACCCGGTGTCGTCATCAGACAAGGTGATCAAGTTGATATCGAATGTAATGTAAACGACCAATTCCAAGAGACTGATGTTTTAACCATCGACAGAACCACAGACTCGTCTACAACAACCCTTGCCTCCAATAGCGGTACTCACGAAGACGCTCTGGACAACCTGTCGTCAAGTTGGGAGTCTCAACCAGATGGGTCATACTCATTATTCATAACTCTGACTAGTGTCAGCAAAATGGATTCTGGTAGGTACGCATGTACAGCTTCAAGACCATCTGGTGCAGGTACTTCCACTATTTTGGAAAGTAACTCCGCTATTATTGATATATTGTACACACCAAACACAGGTCCATTCTGTGAGACCACACCTGCAATCTCAAATAACAAAGTCTCTATTGGTGATAATGTGACTTTTACCTGTTCATCAGAAGTTGGCAATCCAGTTGTCATGTTAACCTGGAGTCGAACAATCTTTGGGGAACTACCTGATGCAGATGTCAAGATGACAGATGATACCGTGACTACGTCTTTTCAAATGATATTTGAAGCTGGTGATGATGGTGTTACGATTGTATGTAAAAGTAGGAGTGAATCATTTTTCAGCTATCAACCGACTTGTCGGCGAGGACCTTTTAGTGTCACTTCACAGACAGGTGGAGGGGGAGGAGAAGGAGTTACAACTCATTCAAACACGATGAGCACAAAGGCGGATATGTTCACGGAAACCTTAAGTCGTACTACAAAAAACACCGGAACAAGCATTAAGGTGTTGGACAGACTGGTGTATATTTTGTTATTTACATTATTTCTGTTGATATCATGTAGATAAAACAAATATACGACACTCACTTTTCCATCAACTTTAAACTTTAAGTTAGCACAAATAACATGTACTGACACAAATGTTGATGTATATTATGTAGGCAATCTACAAATGCCATAACTCAGCTGATTTTTAAAGCAATTTTATCGAAGTATAAATCAGCATAACAAATAATATACACGATAGTCACCACAAGGCGTGTTGGTGTTTGAAAAATAAGATATCACCCAGCTAAAATGGTAATTGTATTGTGCTTCTGTGTTTTCTTTCTTGCTGAATGAACAATTATTTTTAAGTTCAATTAACGCGATTAGACCCATTGTATACTTTTTAATTGACGTAGAATATTCGATGCAACATGTCTTCGGTTGTACTAATATATTCCCATTTCATTCCAGTCGTGTTTATACTTCTAACGAATGTTTGATGACGTAACGATAATATATTTCCACCAGACAAATAATAACAAATTGATTTTCAGTCAATAAACATTCGTTAGAAAATAAAAAATTGAAATTTATTTAGTAACGAATACTTGTTGAACGAATATTCTACGTCGAATAGTTGGAGTATTTTCCAGAATATATGCACACCAAGAACTAGAATTATTTCATTATTTATTCATATCATCATTCATGATCTATGGAATAAACCATTTTAAAATGTGAAATTTCCTGTAAAACAAAAAACAGTTTGTCCGGTCAATGAAAGAAGGTCGTATTTGACTTTTTTGCGAAATTGAATTATTAATCATCCTAAGATCTGGAATGTAAAAATGTGTGGACGAGTTTGTCCAATGTCGAAGTAACAATGTGAAGATTGAAGTAGCGTTCAGTACGAAATATCAAGAATTTGGTAAGGGCGTAACAGAAACTTGAGAACTAGGAGTTGTCATGGTAATCATGGTAGTAGTCTCTACCATTTTGCGGCCTGATGTGGCAGTGACGTTAGTCACGTCAACGCGTTGAGGCACCTGTTTCTCGTAAGCATCTATGCAGCGTCTTTAAGCGCGCTTGTGTGTATGCCAGCGCTGTTAGTGAACACTAGGGATTTGAAGCTGTGCCCAATGAAATGCGCACTGACGTCACTGCCACATCAGGGTGAAAATGGTAGAGTAGGAATGAAGGTCTTTAAAACATCAGACAGAGAAACTTTGCTTTAAGACAAAAAAAATGAAGTGAAATACATAGCCACAAAATAAAGTTTTGATCTGTATTGTCTTTGTGACTCAATGTGCTCTCTCTCAAAATAATGGCCAGTTTAGATACATTGAAATTGTGTAATAGGCGCCTACTGTTACCCCCACCCCACCTCTGAAAAAAATCGTCAAAATGTAATGGTAAAGACGATTACTTATTTTTTTACACAAGGTTGCTAATAAATGTGACGAAGAGTTTTATTTCATAAATAACAAGCCCAAAATATGATGCTATAGGCCTTGGAGGAAACTCTCGAGGAGCTTGATTTACATAGAACAAGAATTCGCGCTTTGTATTGCGCGGTTTTCGCAATCATTTGGTTGCGATCATTTATATTCACAAATTATTGGTGGGTCACTCACTTTTATTTTAAGATGTTCCTAATGCGATCACCAAAATCAGTCGGAACTTGAAAATATGCTTTTGATATAGGCCTATAAGCACACAAAGGAAATAATTCCTTTTGTTTACTGTTGTTTTGGAACTCTTTAATTGTTCATATCTTGGTTGTTCAACTTCAATGGGGGTTTCTGCAAAATGCAGCTTTGTAAGTGCTTTTTACTATCCTATAAGAAACTGAAAATGTAATATTTCCGAGTTCCGATGCTTGATTGCATCGCATATGATCAAAAATCTATCTGATTCTGTGGACAAACGAGCATTTTGAACAATTTTGGAAAATTACCTCAATGGCCTTTGCCCTTTGACCTTTGAACTAGAAAACAATTAGCATGATAGTTTATTACTCACGGACACTTGTCCAAGTTACTGTGAAAGGTTCATTATGGTTTGGAAGAAGGGGCCATAGACCTTAACCAAAACCGTAACACACATAGGCCTACATACCCCAACACACAATATGGTATATTATTAAACAAACACGACATTTCGGGCCGATTGAGGATATTTGATCATGTCGATGGAATATTCTATTTAATTAAGAAAGTTATATAGCAGGAAATTAAAAGGGGAACTAAAACAGTAATACACTAGATTATATTTGATATTTATTTATTCAATTTCCCCTTTTCTTTGTACAACTACAATATTAACCTTTGTCGTATCGGGGCATTTACTTTACACGCTTTACAAACGGGGGGGGCACTCCGTAAATTAACGGACGCCCGTATTTCGAAATTTCCCGTAATTTTACGGAAACCAGCCCTAATCAAAACACCTACCTACCTCCACATACCTCCACACCCACCAACACATCTACCTGTAATACTTCAAACCCATGTGTATCACTAACTCCCATTTAATCCTACTTAAACACACTGAAAGTAAAATTTAAATTCTGTAATTGTACTGGTCCCCGTAAAAGTACGGGGAAACCACTGGCAGCAAATTTTCCGGTTATCCCGTAAAAACAACAGTATTACATGTAGATGTGTGTGTGGGGGTGTGGAGGTTGGTGTGGAGGTAGGTAGGCGGTTCTAATCACAAAAAGCTGTTTTGCTTACGGCTGGTTCCCGTAAAATCACAGGAAATTTCGAAATACGGGCGTCCGTTAATTTACGATCATTTTTTACAGGCGGGGGGGGGGGGGCAACCCCACATGGAATTCACCCAATTATGAAGCAATTATGTAAATGTAATTGAGCTCTTGGTAACCAAATCACGCTGCATTCATCTTAAACTATGTCATGCGTCATTGTTTGCAGTGAATGATTTGAATGTTTGTTCAAATTCAGTATACCAAGTACTCGCTTTCCCTCCAAATAATAATAAAATGCTGATCTGTGTTCGATCTAATTCAGTGTACTGACCATTCAAATGCTGATTGGTTTGGTGAATTTTCTTCGTCCAATTTGATCCGTAATTCAGTTTTATTATGTGTGTGATCCAGTTCGGTATTCACTTTCCAGATGCTGATAAGGTGGTGTATTTTTTTCATCAGATTAGGACCGGCCGCAATTCAGTGTATGTTGCATCACTATGGCTGATATGTGTTTGATCCAATTCAGTATATTCGCTATCCAACGGCTGACGGGGTGATGGACTTTGTTGGTCAGATTTGGGTAAGAATTCAGTGTATGTATGGTTTATCTGTGTTTGATCAAGTTCAGCATATTCACTAGCTGACTGCGGATGTCCAATGGGTGTTAAAATCCCGTGACTTACATGTTCAGTTTTCGGCTTCATGTGTATTTCCTGCACATAATCTGATTCGGTATCCTGCAAATGCGTTTTGCATTTTCCACTTCTGACAAGAAGTAGAATGACAATAGTGCACATGATCAAGATGACAACAGACACAATTCCACTTATGACACCAATATGACTGACGCCCTTTTTTGTGCTTACAGTTTTATTTAATATGTTTAATGGTCCCAGCACACAGGTGGACACATTGGACGCTGATACATTGTTATTAATTCTGATGCAATTGAAGATAATATCGTTGTGATCTAGATTTAGATTAAACGTCACTGTTGCCGTAATGTTACCGAGTGATGTCTTGACTTCAGTCTTTGGTAAGAAGCTGCCAGATGTCTGATACCACTCCAGCGATACAGGTGGATTACCTGTATCTGACGTACATTGCAACGTCACCTCATCTCCGTCATACCAGGCAAAGTGGGGGACCTTGCGGAGGGTATGGGAAATCCATAGCAAGAGATGTTTGAGCTAATATCTGGAAGGAATCGGGGCTATTTTGACGGATTAATTTGCACGTGTAAGTCCCCCAATCAGTGCCATTAATTCCGGTAATTATTAGCTGCAAGGTGTTTATACTGTCATACCAATCCGCAAGGAGGATACTGTCTGGTGCATCAGGGTGCTTTTCTTCATCTTTACTTGCTATTGCTATTGTCTCTCCTCTAATGTTCTTCTTTACAATTAGTACATCGTCTGTCCTTTTGTTAAAAGATCCAATCACTTTGCAGCCCAGTAATACAGATATACCAGGTTTGATGTCATTTTGATTGGAAGTGAATTCCAGAGTTACTTCTTGGTTTGCCGCAAAATTTACTAAAAGCAAGTGTGTAACAACGAGCAATGATACCGTGGTTGCCATTTTCTGCAAAGTGACAAATCACATGAGGTTCATTAGACCATGGCAAAAACGTTGTTTGATTGTCCTTATCCGACCGACCCTAATCTTGAAAAAACACTAATAATAATAATGATAATAATAATAATATTATTAATAATAAAATATCCGACATATATCCTACGGGACCTATGAACAATGAAACAATTTTAGCCATACTCATAAAAATTGGGATGTGATTTTTTTCCCTTTTATCTTTTATAATATTTTCTCGAATTCCAAAATCTTTACCCAAACATCTGAATGTAAAATATTCCAGTTCCTTGAAACATCTGCCCTAAGATGTGCACCGTATCAGGCTTCACACTATGATTGTAAACAGGCATAGACCGATAGGTCTTCTTACTTAGGGAGGGGTGGGGACATGTTGGTTATTTTGAACAGAGCTTTCACAAGTTCACCAAATACGGTATCAGCCGATATTGTTTATAACCATATTGTAGCCCATGAAGTCTAGTTGTGCAATTTTGACACTCTATTTGCAATGTTAAAAGAACAAAGCATGTTAATGTTTTTGAATAAACACGGGAACAGACGTACCTCAAGTCACAGAAAACCATGATTTTTGGATTGGTTGCCATGACAACCGGGCGAACCCAACAATAAGGCCAAAAAAAAAAAATTGTTGTGTTGCCCTCAACCGTCCGACCCTAAATCCTGAAAAATCAGGGGTGCAATTTTTTTTTTTTTTTTTTGAATGATGATTTTTACAGATTTGTTCAAAAACTCAATGTTTTTCACTTAAAATTAATGTTTTATTAAAAGTCTAGTCTTTAATTGATGTCTAACAGGTATCCAGAAGTCAAAATTGACAAATGTCCCTAATTGAAGAAGCATTATTTAATATTTGAGGGATTTTTAAAAACTGAAGGTTTAAAAAAAAAAAAAAAAAAAAAAAAAAAAATCCGACCGTCCTACCCAAATTTCCCATTTTCCCACTTGAGGGCAACACAACAATATTTTTTTTTTGGCCTAAGGGTATTTCTGCGGGTAACGTAAAAACATTACATTCGTCCTACAAAAAAAAAAAAAAACCTCTTCAGTTGTGTAGGTGTTGGTCAGCTTTGTGCCACTGAATATACTATTAGTATATCAATCTCAACTGGACCTTGGGTTATTGAGTTACGTTCAGAAGCATTCGTTTCCATGGCAACAAGAGCCCAAGAATATATGTTGCAATATATCGGCTGATATTTGTTGAACTTATGAAAAAAGGCTGTTTAAATGACCCCCTCACTTAACGGTTGCCAATTAAGTCCCGAATTAAATTGAAAGGAATGCCTTACTTATTACAAAGTCCAGCAAATTTCAATGTCAACGTCCTAATTTCAAACCAGTCCATAAAATACCATAACCAAGTCCATTAAAGAGGATCTCGTGATCCTAGCATCTTCTTTTTATGACATTTTTCAGTAGATATCCACGAAACAAGCTCACTCCCAAAATGTCAGTTGATTCCGATTTTGCGTTTGCATGATCATGTGTATTGCGCTGCTCCATAGGCCAGTGTTGTAATTTCGTTCTGGTATTTTCCATTACGGACAAAAAAAAATTTGATGACGGAAAAGCTGGATAGATCTGATTTAAAAACTTGTATTTCAGTATTTCCGTGCTAAATGGGCGTGGCAATTGGCCATATTGATGACGACATGTGATTCTTACTGGCATTAAGGTCAGAACTTAGTAGCTGCCGATGATGTTATTTGATAATTTTTGCACGTGATGATAGGGAACTTAGGGGGCTGTCATTTTCTTCTGGAGGAATGGGTCATGGATTTATTTATTTGGGAGTCAAGATAAGTATTTCCTCCCCCCCTCCCCCCCTAGTGCCGCCACTATATATTGACCCTAATTTTAACTCTAATTTTAACGTAAATTGACGAAACTATATAACTTTAGCCCTTTTCGGAATAATGACCCTCTCGAAATTAATAGGCTAGATATCCCCGCCCGACCTCCTCATCACCCCAACATACTCATTCAATTAAGTAAGTATCAAAATGGACAAAAAAACAAATTCAAAATGTGTTTTTAAGCACCTTTTTGTGTCCCCCATGCTAAATCGGTAATCTGTACACCCTTTGTCACCCTTTGACGTACAATTTAGAGTATAAACACGTAGATGACTGTATATGATCTAATCATCCCGGCTGGAAGATGTTGAGGAAGACTCGTATACTATACATCACGCTCATACGTTATATGACAATTTGACGTACAATCACGTATGTGATGCATGGTTTGATGTTTATTCAGCTAGCAAGTTAGATCTCGTCATACACATTAATGTCATGGTATACTATTGTAATTGTATACGTCAATTTTGTTCAGTTTGATTCAACCGGCTTATAAAGTTTTACTTTACACGGAAGGGGAAAGTTAGCAAAAAAACAATTAATTTATGAGTGTAAAAGGGGGGAGGGGTGGTTTTTGGGGAAGGGGGGGCAAATAAAATGTATAAAATTATAAGTAAGGCGAGAAAGAGAGAAACCCTGTTCTACGGGCGAACGGACCTTTCAAGTAGGGTCGGTCGGTCGGTTGGTATTTAAAAAAAAAATTAATAACCCAAAAATCACAAAAATCTGTAAATAAATTTCAATTTGAGAAAATACCCACAAAAAAATTGTCCTGAAATTTCCGAAATTTGGGGTCGGCATTCATTTGTACAGGAAAAATTTGTTTCCCAATTTGTTCAAAATAGAACAGGGTTTTCGTTTTTCGTCGCATAAATAAATAAATAAATAAATAAATAAATAAATAAATAAATAAATAAATAAATAAATAAATAAATAAATAAAAAAATAAAATAAATAAACATTAGTTATGTTTGTACATGGGGGGTGCTGTGCAATAATCATGATCCTTTGATATCCATGATTTATCCTTGCAAATTTATAGCATCGAACCTCCAGCCAATGTTCCTTGCCAGTGCTAGCCACAAAACAAGGTCACAACTGTAGCCACTCCTTCAATGGTCGTCATTTCAGTGATTGACAGTGATGTAATGCAAATATGGCGCTGTCCATCTGGTCACGTGCGCATTTATAAAAGCGCATTTATATATACAACCGAAGTCTACTGCTAACCGGGCACCGATAGTTCTATAGGACCAAATGCGATATGGCGCCTAAGTCCTACACATTGGAATAATTGACCGTGTTTAGGGACCGTTCACAAATACTTGTAACAGGGGGCCTTGTGCAAAAAGAAAAATTCACTAATTTTTCCAGCCCCTCCCCCTTTTTTTGCAATGAAAATGAACGTCAACCCCATAGAAAATAGCGTAAACGCATGTTCTACAAGAAAAATAAGAGGAATACAAAATTCCAGACCCTCCCTTTTTGCATCAGGCCCCCTTTACGAGTGTTTGTGAACGGTCCCTTAACACATCATTTAAGAGAGAGAATGTGTTCGGTGATTTCAATAGGTTTCCTTAAATCCGTCAACAAGTTTTCAATGCTCTTTCTCCGTCCAGTATTTGTTATAAATCCATGCAATTAAAAAATAATAATACATGATTGTTTTAATTGTATGAAGGTATACTTACTGTGTGTTTGTGTTACTTCAATATCTCAAATAACGCCGAATTGGTCCCTGAAAAAATGTGCAGATTTAGTGTCTTCAATAACAAACATGAGAGAAAATGCAGGACTAAATTTGGTATACTATGTCTAGGCATTGACAATATAACTTGACATCGATGCGTTTAAGATACCACGAAAAGGACAAATTTGAAGAGGGCGCAATAATTATTGTATTTAATCATCAATAACGTACAAATTATGACCCAATTTACAATTATCTCGTAACGTCAATAAAGACCGAGCATATGAAGAAATATGTACGCAACTTTTATTCCAGAGGGAGGGTGTTTATAACAGAATATCATTCAGTAAAGAATAAACTCTGATTGCGCGAAAAAACAAATCATAGAAGCGGATAGTTATTAATTTTGTCCTCTTACTTTAAAAAAAATAATAAAAATTCAATTCAGATTAATGCGAAATCGAACTAGAGAGATGTCCCATCTCGAGTGTGACTCCAAGCAATCCGCATTAGGTCTTTGGGTAGCGAGAATTGTAACCTATTATATACCACTGACCACCCTTTTCTTGACCGTGAGGTATCGTCCGCCATCTGGATCAAAACGGAAGCGACTCATGCCTGCCCAACACTACGTTCAACGGACCTGCCTTTCCTTGAAGTGAACATCGGTGGGCTGTCCAATCTTTGCCATGAACTAAAGCACTAAAGCCATCAATAGCTGCCATCGTGTCAGCAAAATGGATTCTGGTAGGTACGCAGCTTTACGACCATCTGATGAAGGTGCTTCCAATTATCTTTTGGAAAGCATCTCCGCTATTATTGATATATTGTACACACCAAACACAGGTCCATTCTGTGAAACCACACCTGCAATCTCAAATAACAAAGTCTCTATTGGTGATAATGTGACTTTTACCTGTTCATCAGAAGTTGGCAATCCAGTTGTCATGTTAACCTGGAGTCGAACAACCTTTGGGGAACTACCTGATGCAGATGTCCAGATGACAGATGATACCGTGACTACGTCTTTTCAAATGATATTTGAAGCTGGTGATGATGGTGTTACGATTGTATGTAAAAGTAGGAGTGAATCATTTTTCAGCTATCAACCGACTTGTCGGCGAGGACCGTTTAGTGTCACTTCACAGACAGGTGGAGGGGGAGGAGAAGGAGTTAAAACTCATACAAACAAGATGAGCACAAAGGCGGATATGACCACGGAGACTTTAAGTCTTACTACAAAAAACACAGGAACAAACATTACGGTGTTGGACAGACTGATGTATATTTTGATATTTACATTATTTCTGTTAATATTTTGTAGATAAAACACTAAACGACACTCACTTTTCCATTAAACTTAGGTTAGCAGAAATAAAATATAATGACACATGGAGGCAATCTACAAATGCGCATTTATAAATGCGCACGTGACCAGATGGCCAGCGCCATATTTGCATTACATCACTGTCAATCACTGAAATGGCGACCATTGAAGGAGTGGCTATAGTTGTGACCTTGTTTCGTGGCTAGCACTGGCAAGGAACATTGGCTGGAGGTTCGATGCTATAAATTTGCAAGGATAAATCATGGATCTCGATTATTTATTTATTTATTTATTTATTTATTTATTTATTTATTTATTTAATTATTTATTTATGTACTTAGGCGACGAAAAACGAACAATTTTGAACAAATTGGGAAACAAATTTTTCCTGTACAAATGAATGCCGACCTCACATTTCGGAAATTTCAGGATAATTTTTTTTGGTATTTTCTCAAATTGAAATTTATTTTTTTTGAAATTATTTAAAAAAACTGAAAAAAAATACCAACCGACCGACCGACCCTACTTGAAAGGTCCGTCCGCCCGTAGAACAGGGTTTCTTTTTTTCTCGCCTTACTTATAATTTTATAAATATTATTTGTCCCCCCCCCTTTCCCCCAAACCACCCTCCCCCTTTTACACTCATAAATTAATTGTTTTTTTGCTAACTTTCCCCTTCCGTGTAAAGTAAAACTTTATAAGCCGGTTGAATCAAACTGAACAAAATTGACGTATACAATTACAATATAATACCATGACAATAATGTGTATGACGAGATCTAACTTACTAGCTGAATAAACCTCAAACCATGCATCACATACGTGATTGTACGTCAAATTGTCATATAACGTATGAGCGTGATGTATAGTATACGACTCTTCCTCAACATCTTCCAGCCGGGATGATTAGATCATGTACAGTCATCTACGTGTTTATACTCTAAATTGTACGTCAACATGGTCAAAGGGTGTACAGATCACCGATTTAGCATGGGGGAACACAAAAAGGTGCTTAAAAACACATTTTGAATTAGTTTTTGTAAATTTTGATGTGAGCATCTGTGATGTGAGCGAGCGAATGAGTAAGTTAGGGTTGAGGAGGTCGGGCGGGGACATCTAGCCTATTAGTTCGAGAGGGTCATTATTCCGAAAAGGGCTAAAGTTATAAAATTAGGAGTTAAAATTAGGATCAGGGTTATTTGTTCAGTGGCGGCACTACGGGGGGGGGGGGATATTTATCGTGACTCCCAAATAAATAAATCCATGACCCATTCCTTCCGAAAAAATGACAGCCCCCTAAGTTCCCTATCATCACGTGCAAAAATTTTCAAATAACATCATCGGCAGCTACTCAGTTCTGACCTTAATGCCAGTAAGAATCACATTTCGTCATCAATATGGCCAATTGCCACGCCCATTTAGCACGGAAATAATGAAATATAAGTTTTAAATCAGCTATATCTAGCTTTTCCGTCATTAATTTTTTTTTTCCGTGATGGAAAATCCAAATAAAGAGTTTATGTTTCTGGTCAAATTATTTTCCCTTTTGCAATCAATGCCACTATTTTGCAAAAACAATTTTCCTTGTAACATGTCATTTTCGCCTATACTTTTGCGTGTGGAATTTGTGCACATCCGGGTACCTTACATCGTTGAACACGGTATGGCGACTTGTAGATGTCACGTGCGCATTTATAAAAGCGCATTTATATATATACCCGAAGTCCACTGATAACTCAACTGTAATTTTATCGAATGTACAACAAAGAGTATACACGATAGTCATCACAGGGCATGTTCTGGTGTTTGAAAAGCAAGATACCACAAAGGTATATTAGTATCACAAAGGTACTGTGCTTCTGTATTATTCTTTCTGTTATATGAACAGTTGATAAGAACAATTAACGTGATTAGACCCATTGTATACTTTTTATTCAACATAGAATATTAGATGCAACATGTCTACGGTATTTAATATATTCCCATTCTTCTAACGAATGGTTGATGGTTGATGACGTAAAATCGACAATATACTCAGTATTTGGACAAAACATTCCACATCTAAGATGTCTAATATAGTTGAGGTTTCGTCAACAAACATTCATTAGAAAAATATGTTAAAAATAAATTGATTGAATAACGAATTCACCTTTTCGGTAAATCCCATAAGCCTTTGCGAGTACACCTGAGGTCATCTGACGTCACGCCGACTTGCAATGCGCAGTAACGATGTTCGATAAACGATGTGCGGATCGGCACAGATCGGTATGACATCAAATGACGAGATCTCAGGTGTATGGGATTTACCGAAAAGGTGAATTGTTGTTGAAGTTTAATGGCCCTTAACGGGTTTTTCCAGATACTGATGCACACCCAGATCCAGAATCGTTCCCATTCAAGATCTCTGGAAGCTATTATAAAGAAGAAATCTACAGTGAAAAGAACTCTTCACTTCAGCGAAAGAAAATCGTATTTGACTTTTTGTAAGAGCAGGAATGAAAAGATTGGTGGGCGAGTTTGTCAAATGTCGGAGTAAATAATGTGAAGATTGAAGTGGAGTTCATTACGAATTATACAGCAAGTTGGCTAGAGTATAACAAAAACTTGACATATTGGGGTTCTAGTGGTCTGAGGAATGAAGGGCTTTGAAATATATTTAATTTTTGCATTAAATGTTAAAGCGGTATCTAGAAACAACGGAGGTGGAAATGAAAGTATAAACTGACCAGTAGATACCAATTGTCGTCCTTCTAATTCATGGCACATTGGATGGCCCTGGGCCTCGTGGAAGAACAGAGGATACCTTAAAACATCCCCTGAATGAGTAAGCCAGGCAAAAGTAGAAATAAAACAAACAATCAAACAAAACATGGCCCAGGGGACAGTTAGCCCATACTTGCAAGACTATCCATGCCTTCAAGATCTCACACCACCAAATAAATCCCCATAGAGATATGTACTAAATTCGCCTCAAGAAAATGTCATTTTTTCTTCGCAAGAGCGACTCAGTTCTTAGCGACAGCTATGATGGTTGAAATTAGCCTGGCCCTCGAAGTTTCTGGGAATTACCTAATTTACCTCCAAAATCATGCCAGTGATCCTGTACAGAAACGACTGCTTAAAATCATTAAAAAAATACTCGATCTCTCCCATCTGTGGTACACTTACAGGATTTGATATTACTAATCATGACCAATCCAAATTTAGCCAAAGTTATGCAAATTTCTGTTCATTTTAATGCTTACTTAAGGGCTGGGGTATGAACGTTTGGACAGTATTTATTTTGGGACATTAGAGCACATCAGACATATCGAATTGCATTCTGAATACGAAGAATGTCATTCTGATATCAAATAATTTTGATTTTTGAAATTCGCAATTTAATACACATTTTATGGCAAATCATTAAAATTGATATTTTTGATATTTAACAGTACTTGAAGTAAACTTTATAAATCTGATGATTTATACTTAAAGTGTATTTAGGTGGGATGAAAAGCCGACGATCAATTGAAAATTTTGACCTTTGGTATTGAAGATATGGATTTTTTTCCAAAAAAAAAAAAAAAAAATAGGTCTTTTGGGGAAAAAATCCATATCTTCAATATGAAAGGTCAAAATTTTCAATTGACCGTCGGCTTTTCCTCCCTGCTACATACACTTTAAGAATATGTCATTAGATTTATATAATTACTTCGAGGACTGCATTATATCAAAATTTGAAAAATATCAAATTTTTATAATTTGTCATAAAATTTGTATTATATTGTGATTTTCAAAAATGAAAATTATTTGATATCAGAAAGACATGCTTCGTATTCAGAATGCAATTCGATAGGTCTGGGGTGCTCTCAGGTCCCACAAAAAATACTGTCGAAACCCAATAAACGCTCATTTTAGATCCCTTTAGGCTATGCATGGTTTTTTCCGAGAAATGCATTGAGGGCGCACGACCGTATAATACTATTTGGTGGTGTGAAATCTTCAAAGTGAAATAAACCTACTCATTACCGTCTGGCCATGGTCTGGCCTGCTGTCTGATCTCTCACTGTAAAAGATCTCCCCCTTTAACATAAAAGTGAAGTGAAATACACTATCACAGTTTTAATCTGTGTTTTCTTTATTGCGCAAAGTGCTCTCATTCAAAGCTGTTATACTCCGGCTACACACTTTGGTGGTATCACGTCCGTTAATAAAACCGATCAGAGGATGATTTAAGGAAGCCCCATCATGCACTGCAAACGTGTTATCACTAGAGTTTCAACTGCCACTTTACTTTTCAAATCCCATTGAATTCTGTGCAAAAGATGTTGTTTAAGAATTGTGCATGTGTCATTATTACTTGGTCGATATCAGAACAAAAGTGATGTATGCATAAAGGATAATTCACACCTTCTGTAGGTAACATAAAATGTGAAATCGACTAGCATTTTGAATGCGTTTTATTGTAAATATATCAGTCCAAATTCAAATTTAACCATGCCCGTCAATGCAATGTGCGAGCAGTGGTGTCATGTTCACTCACACAGCTGTGCTAACCGCAAGTCAACACAGTGGCGAGGTGGGAAGTGTTTAAATCATCCTCTGAAAACCGATAAAAGGTAGATCAAAATCAAATAGTAAAGGGGAGTACTTATGATTGTTTCACGCAAGATAACTAATGAATGTCACGAGTTGTGTATACGAATTATTATGCGAGGAGATTACTTCATGAAAATGATGAACGATGTAGTAAGAAAAAATAATGATGCAAGGGGGGCGTTGAAAAAAGTCGCCAGGAGCTTGATTTAAATACAATGGTGCACAAAAACTACAATAAGCTATGCAGTCCTAGGTTACTTGAATCCTAGTTCTACTGGGTTCCAGGTCGACCTTTTCAGGTTTGTTGAAAAGTAAACCTACATCAATTGTTTGGTTGGATTTTGAAGTGGTGGGTCTTTGGGAGCTAACAACGTGTCGGTGAGGCTGTGAACATAAAAAGGGGGTCTTTTGGAGCTACGAACAGTCAAACTCAAGGGACTTTCTTGGCTTTTTGGTTGACAATCACCGGAAATTTAGGGGTCTTTTAGAGCTGAAATGACCAAAATCAAGGGTCTGCAGTGCTCTGTTTTGGTCGAAAGCTGTGAGGTCCAACCACGGGGGTCTCACCGGGCGAGCATACCGGTATGGTTATTTATGTTGAGTGCCCCAAGACCTAACCCAATTAACAAATTCCATGGCTCAGTATAATATGTCATAATGTTATTTTTGTTTACGAACTTTTATACCGGGTAATTGCACATAAGCCGATGCTTGTCACCCAACAAATGACAAATTGCGGCTTAATATAAATCTAGACACTTGTGATGGCATTCACCCCCCCCATCCCCTCTATGGTAATTTTTGATGGTCGGTCCTACCCCGGGTTCTGCCACCATTAAAGTCCTGTGGTAATAACAGCCTGTATCACTATGGGCGCAAAGGGTGCATCTACGATTAGCTTAAGTTTTTTGGCCGTAAACACGGATGAAATACCTTAGGGGTGGTACAAACCCCATCGTAGTGAAGTCATATTTAAAAGTTAACTGAGGACGGGGTGTGTCCGGGGGTGTGTCTGTGTGTTTTACCTCAAATAACGCCGAGTTGGTCCCTGTCAAATTTACAGCTTTATTCCTATAGTGCACACCGACATCGCCTGGCTAATAATTACTTTGTCAGCAGTGATACTTAAATAAATACCCGGGATCGTTACACGTACATTTTGCTATGCGAGGTCAGTCACCGAGGTAATCGGGGCTATTGTCAGTAGCCTTAGTCAGATGTCCTTCGGCCTAGTATGCCACTCAAAACTATTAAACAGGTCGATACAAATGGCCATGCGTGGCTGTGGATTCAATCTACCATGGCGATTTCTGCCATGAAGATATCGGGGCAATGACACTCCGTAGTGTCTACAATAATTATTATAAACTAAGAAAATTCGAATTTCGAAACAATTCATGATATGCTCTGTCTAAAGAACAGTTCTTCATTATACAAAAAAAATATCGTTGCGTTTGGGATTCTACGAGCAGGCCAAATTCGAAGAGGGCGTAATCCTGTATACTAGTATTTGATCAGCTAACGTTAATATATCCCCCAGAATGTTGAGGTGGTGGGTCTTTTGAAGCTGCGAACAGTCAAACTCAAGGGTCTTTCTTGGCTTTTAGGTTGACAATCGCCTGAAATTTAGGGGTCTTTTAGAGCTGAAATTATCGAAATCAGGGGTCTTCAGTGCTCTGCTTTGGTGAAAATTCAGGGTCTTTGGGAGCTGTGTTGTCCAAGCACATGGGTCTTTCCGGGGGAGCATACCCGTATGGTTATTTATGTTGATCCTCCCCCACCTAGGTCTACACCAATAAACATGTGCGAGAAATGCCAAGGCTTAGTACATGTCATAATCTCATTTTTGTTTACGAACTTTTAAATAAGTGACAAATTGCGGCTTACGGACTGGGGTCGGGTGTGTCTGTGTGTTTTACCTCAAATATTGGTTCCCTGTCAAATTTACAGCTTTATTCATATAGTGTCTACAATTGCAAACTGAGGAAATGTCGTAGCCAGAACTTTTTCCAGAGGGTGGACAAGGGGTGGCGGAAGGGGGCAAGGCAAACTTTTACGAAAATTGTCAAAAATGGGCTAAAGGTACATAAAAGGGCTAAAATCTCACATAACTGGGCGGCCAGCATCCCACAAGGTGGGGGGGGGGGTTAAGAAAATGTTCCCTTTGCCCCACCTGTATATTTGATCAGCCATTGTTCAAATTATGATTTACATTTTGCACAAATTATCTCATAACTTCAATAACGAGCATTGAAGATATGCGCGAAAATAAAAGGAAACAGTAAAAGTTTACTATTTATTATCAATGTTTTTATTATATACTAAGCCAAAGAAAGTATCCTTACACTTGGAAAAATCTTAATTTTAAAACTAAACCATATTTGGGTAAATTTATTTGTTTAATAGATGCACTCTCTAATCAGGCACATTATGACACCCCATTGAATCCAATGTGACTTCAAGAAGCATTTGTTTAGACGAAGGTCCAGTTTTAAAAATGACAAACTCGGCTATTCAAAAATCCACGGACTAGACATCTGGTTTGAGAGGAATGGCTAATTTATGCGTGCCTTTAACTTAAAACAAAAGGAACAAAAGAAAACTGAAACAAAAGAACTGACAAATAAAAGAAAAGTTATGAAAAGTACAGAGAAGTAAAAACTGAATTAAAAACTGCTTTAAATAAAGCTTCTTTGAAGAAACTGTGTTGTCCCTTTCTTGCGCTTGTGGGAATCTTTTTGCGCCTTGTATAGGCCAGTTTTAATATCACTTTTAAAACTGGACCTTCGTCTATTCAAATTCTTGTAACTTTACTTCTTGAGGTCACATTGGATTCAGTGTGGTGTCATATTGGGCAGGATTAGATAGTGCATCTATTAAAAAAATTTACCCAAATATCGTTCTGTTTTGAAATTGCAATTTTTCCAAGTATTATAGGTCAGCTGTTCTTTAATGTGATCACATGTAAAATGTTCATGTGGTGGTGGTGGTGGTGCTGGTGGTGGTGGTAATGGTTGTTTTGGTGGTGGTGGTGGTTTTGGTGGTGGTTTTGTTGATGGTGATTCCAAATTTTCGATTTTTTTTTTTAATTAAACTTTGTTGAACTTTCAAAATTGTACAAACGCCTTAAAATGTTTTATTACTTCATTTGTCTCAACATACAGAAAATCAAATATTTTCTTAGGCTAATAAATATCATGTCGTTAACAGAAAAGTCCCTTTCAATTTTAAATTTTATACATGGGAATATTCCCTCGGTTAACATGCATGACTTGATACAACAATTATGACAAAATAAGTTCTAGGCACCGCAGTCGTTCCACATGAGAAATCAAGCACATCAATATTAAACTATTTCTATATACGTAACCTTCGAGTTATATATTGAACCTTGGTTGGCTTGATTGGTATTAAAAACCAAAACTTCTCTATGTGGCGCTAATTTGTTTTATGAGTCTGTTGTATTTCATTACTCAACTTGAAATTGAACTATGTTGACGTTGGGCGTTTCACAACGAAGTTGGTTTCGAAATCATAACCAGGAAGGATGATTCTAAAATGGAATAAAGTCAGACATAATTTGAGAATTAATATTTGAGAGTCACTGGCTCAATATATCGGTCAACAAGCGACAAGTACAGCACAAATACAAACGGCACTAATATGACTTCTCCACGGGAATGTTGGTGTGTATAGGGCGACCGGAACGGCGACATGTAGTTGTTACGGACGCTACAACTTTCCCACCTGATATCCATTCTCAGCAATCCTATTCTTTATCAGCGGATCATGTATGAATATCAATGAAACTATGAAGAGACAAGTGAATTCCTGACAATTGATATTAGTCAATGAAGGTACGTGGGTACCATGATATTTGAATAACTGCGAACTGGGATAAAAGCTTAGACCATTGTGTAAAATGGATGTGTCAACATATTCTATAACTGTTCTTCTGTTTCTGTGTCTTGCAATGAATGTTTCCATGCAGCAAGTTACTGTGACTATGTCAATTGATAGTGAAAGACCACGAGTGGGGGATATGTTCAATTTACAATGCAGAGTAACAGGTAACGACCTCTCAACGGACATAGTTACCATTAGAAAAGACAACCCTCTTACGGGATCTTCAACTATTTTAGCGTCATCTGAAGGAGAGCCTGGTGGTAATCCACCACATTTGCAATCATTTTGGCATCCTAATAACCCCACAGTGGGGATACTGAACCTGTTTATAAGTGATGCCATGGCATCAGATATTGGTGATTACAAATGCACTGTTCTGAGAGCTTCAACTACCTCAGCTGAAGAGACCTATCACTTAGATTTACTGCACACACCATCTAAAGGAACATTTCCTTCATGTAACAGTTACCCGAGTCAAAGGGAATATTTTGACGGTGATATAGTTAGATTCGTTTGTTTTTCTGAGCTTGGAAATCCAACTGTTAATTTAACGTGGACCAGAAATGATGGTGAAAATATCCCCCTAACGATTGTAACAATCCCGTTGGATTCCGTAGTTGGAGAGGTTACAGTCACATTATCCTCCTTGGTAGATGACGGCACAATTTTTACATGTAATAGCAGAAGTATAGAATTTCCAGATTTTCATGAAAGCTGTTTTATAACGATATTTTCCGTCATACCACGTCCATCTACAACCGAATCACCAACTACAAGTGTCAAACCAACTACTAAGCGTACGACTCAAATAACCACAAATAAACCAAATTTAATGACCACTAAAAGAAAAGATGAAATAACTGATGCTGCTCAAAGAACATCACCACCAAAAGACAGCAGAGAGGACTCATCAACACCAGTCACCGCAGATAGTGAAGCTCTAAGAATCGGCGTAATCGCTGGCTCCGCAGGTGGCCTCATACTCGTAACAATCACAATCATCTCCTTATGTCTCCTCATCCGATCTGATCGATGCTGTATGGCATGTATGAGAAAACCTAAACATACTCTTCCAATATCAAATACTCCTCTAGCATACTATAACAATGTCTCTATAGAAGAAGCACAAATGCGTGAAAATAGCGATGAACCTGAGACGGTTCATATTCGATCTCCTAATGGAGGAATGGTATATGCCACTGTGCAGAGGCGAAGTACTGGTGGTAGTCGAGGCAATGGAGAAGGTGATGATCCGCCACCTTATCAAGAACGTCCAGAAGATGGCGCTGAATTTGATAATAAAAGAACTGTGGACCCTTCGTATGACAATGATAACTCACAGAGACATATATATGACATGCCGCCAACAGAGGGCAAGCCTTCATATTATGACGATCTGGATATATCTTGATATGTCAGGAGTAAGTGCTGCTTTAATTTAAAGACAGCAGTAAGTAGAGTACCTATGCTTCAGTTCAGCATTAAAAGGTTGGTAGGCTACATAGGCAAAATTGAATTATCAATAAGACTTCGTTATGTGATTGACAGTGTCTTCTGGAAAACCATCAGCCACTTCAGCCACAAATATATGCAGCAAGTACACAAATCGATTTTCACCTGGTGACCTGGAGAATAACTCGAGGATTATCAGGCAATCACCGGCTTCTTTATAGAACACCATTAATAACCATGATGTACGTGCTCGGTACACCCACTTTACAGGATCTGTAGTGCACCTTTACTGTAATGTCACTTTAAAATGTTAAATGGGGATGAGACACAAGCATATAGCTGATGCATAATTTTCCACATTGTTTAAAAGATAGTGCTTTCTCGGAAGACTCTGCTGCGGTATTCTCCAGCAAGCAATATATCGAGGGTTGAGAACCAGAAAGCCTTAAATCGCAAAGGAATGTTTTGTGAGTTAAGGCTTTTTAGCTCTCAACTCTCAATATGTACTTGCCTCGCATCACTATATAGAGAGGCCGTGATTGGATAACCGGTCGTCTTGGAATTCCAGTAAACTCTGTTTAAGATTTTCCAGAAATGTAAATACCTGTGATTGTTGTCATATTAGATAGTTACACTAGGAATTCTTGTCATGCACAAAATTCAATTGATAAAGAGATTATGATGCGATCTGCAACTAACACTAATAATGTGCAGTTTCGCTTTTATTTTTCAGTTACACATTTACTCTACAGGGTGGCCCAAATAAAATGCCCGAATTTTTATCAAAAATCAGAAAATGATATATGTATCGCATAGGAAATTTTCTAATAATTTCAAAAAATTTGAATGGTCTGTAAAGAGGACTTGCACTTTTTGACATTTTCCATATAACTCAAGAACCGTTAAACCAACCAAATTGTTAAGGTATTTCTGAAATGTCGTTTAAGATCCATGTCTCACTTATTACCGAAAGGGTTTTGACTTTTGAAAAAAAATCAGACCAATTGAGCCACATGCGTATTATGCACAAAACAAACGTCTTCTAAAACTCTCCAGTAAGTGAAGCATTGTGTAGGTCTACTGTGCGACTTGAAGTTAACAGAAAATTTGCAAATTTATCCTGCAACCATTTTTTGCATCCGAGGTTATCTTCAAAACTGTTTTATCAAATGAGCTTTAGTTTCTTGCACATGAATGATAGCAAAAAGATGTGGCTTTCACATGTATACACTTAATGGATGTTGACAACACATTTTAACATTTCGTTGGGGACCAATTTTTCTGGCACACCCTGTTCTGTAAGTGTAAAAAATCACGATGTTGCTGTGTACCAGTTACGTACCTTTACATGAACAGCAATATTATGCAAGTGTGCTGGTAGCGTCAGTGGACGTAAGGGACGCACCATTAGATATTATCGGGGGGGGCTAGGGAGTTTTTGAAAAAGTTTTGCCTCACTGATGAGTAAAAAAAAATTGCCTCACTGATGAGTAAAAAAAAAAATTGCCTCATTGATGATCAGCTCTGTATAAAGGTATACATTAAAATTGAAAAAATACAACTTTTTCCTCCAAAGCCAGCGAAAAAAAGAATTTCGCCGCCTTCGGCGGCCAAAAAAAAAAATTCTGCCTGACCCAAACTCCCTAGCCCCCCCGATAATATCTAATGGTGCGTCCCTAATGCATGGGCGTAGCAAGAGCCGCGAGAGCCCATGGATAAGGAGTAGTGCGGGACCCTTTAACGACTCCTTTATCAGCACTTAGGTAATTTTCGCATTTACTCGGGGCCCCTGAACCCTCGGGCCCATTGAACTTCGTCCATCCTGTCCACCCGCTTGCTACACCCCTGACGTAATACATTAACATTTAAACTATTATATCATATTTTGATTGTGTACCAACATGTGCAGCATGTGCAGGGGTGTAGCAAGCGGGTGGACATGGTGGATGACGTCCAGGGGGCCCCGAGGGTTCAGGGGTCCTGCGCAATAGCTGAGTCAGGGATAGGGCTGATCACGCAACGAGGCTCTTCCTACGCCCTGCCAACATACAAGTACATAGTGGGTAATGGTGGTGTCCCTGTCTCTTCAGGTATTTTAGTCTAAGATCCATCAGAATAAGAATATACACAGGTTATAATTCAAATTGGATTTTTAAATTAACTTTTTTATGTACATGTATATCACATATATTATTAAAAGAATCAAAATTAATATTCAAATGAGTTCAATTCAAGTGACATGCAGATTCATTACTGCCAAACCACGTTTTGTTGTTTGCCATAATAGGTACAAGGATTACAAATTTGGTAACATTGTTAAGTTAGAAACTGTTTTTTAGTCAAGTTCGTGTCAAGATGGTCATGTTTTAAAAGAAGTTTCTAATTTCTAGTCTCCTGGATAAACCCTTTTGTGTGGACAAGGGAGTAGAATTCGGAAACCATGCGCTATACTTATTGTACAGCGCTTTAGGCCAGGGGATTTATTTCATACAAGGACTTTATGTCATGAATATATTGTACGAAAATCTTTACATGTCCCTTTAAGATTAAAATAATAAGGATTGTGAGCGATAATAATAACCAAACCTTTATGTATTGTTTACGTTATACATACACATTTTATTATCCAGGGTTTTTTTTATACATAGTAATATAATTATTTCGATTTAATATGATTATTATTAATTCCAATGGCATTCCAAACCGTGTGACATATTTTTATGATCAAATTAATTAATATTTTTGCGTAGAATTTAATTATATTGTAAAAAGATATTTACAAGGTTACAAAGGTTACAGTGTAAAAGTGCAATTTTTATAAGTACGGTACATGTTAATTATTTTCACATGTATTTGAACTACTTTGGGTGGTGTGACCACCGTGAAGTCACACATCGGTGGATTTTTAAGGTTCAATTGATTGAGTAAAAGGCGGTTGTTATTTACTTTATTCTGAAATTGTATTATTTCATTCTTTGTATTTTGTTGATATTGTTGATGAGTCATAGTATGCAGTTATGAACCATGCCCACTAGTATTTAATTTGTATACAGTTGAAATTTAGATCGTTTTTTTTGCATTTCCCATAATGCATCACGATATAGGCATTTTGGATTCGAACACATGAAACATTTGCTACTCAGGGGTATGTGTCATTGTCTCAACCTTTGCTATGTATTATGGGAACTTGGGAAGTGAGCAACTGCTCAATATATTATGTATAGACACAAACAAACAAATGAAAAAACATTGAGTAGCAGTAATCAAATAAGACGTTTTGGAGACTCGAGATATTTTCGAAAATAACACCACAGATTTTTGGTGTTAAAAAGTCAGTTTGTTGAATCGATCATTTTGGTCGAAGTATTTGTAGTGAACCTTATAGGCTATTGGGGCTTATTAAACTGTTTATGAATATTTGATAAATTACTTATATAAAATCGATGTCACTAGCCTATGTGATACATTATACCGATTGTTTGATTTAGATTGAATTTTGAAAATAACTGATGAAATACTAAGAATATGAACAGTGTGTGATGAATTTGTGTGGAAATTGGTACTTAATTCAGAATATAAACATTGATAAATATTGATTTTGAATGTTAATTCATATTATAATTTGGTTCACCTCAAGTTCGGTAATGACGTCAATGTTTTTTCGTGGTTGCGACGCAAGCGTGCCGACAAACTACCCTGAACGCGTGCGTGTACACACAGTGCGTTTAATATTACACGCGTGATTCGATACTGCCGCGAACGAAATACGCACGTACGTCACTACCGAACTTAGGGTGAACCAAATTATAGGGATCGGATAGCAACGTTTACACAGTATTTTTGTGGGAGGTGAGAGCACATCAGACACGTCAAATTGCATTCTGAATACGAGGAATGTCTTTCTGATATCAAATTATTTAGATTTTTAAAAAAATCGCGAATTTTTTTGTTGCGAATTATTAAAAAATACATACACACTGACACACACCCTAGTATTATATACCCAGAATGCAATTTGGTGAATCTGATGTGGCACATCTGATGTGCTCTCAGGTCCCACACAAAATACTGTGCAAATAATGCTATTTGATTCCTTAACTTGTATTCAAATTAATGTTTACTGGTATTCATGTTTTAATGTTAATTGGTATTCACTTTTGAATGTAAACCCGATTCTAATTAGAATGTGGTAAAATTATGTTTAAATGTAAACTGGTATTTTAAATGCATGTATTGACATTGTTTTGTACAATCATTGTCATGTAGGCTATATCAGAGGTCATATTCAGTGCACCACTGGTGAATGGTAGACTACAAACAAAATATAATTTATTTGAAAGTAAACTCTATATTATCAAAACAATGCTAGTCTTTACAGTATCAGATGGATCATGACCCCTTTAATCAGTGTTAATTAAGTTTATATCATACATGTTGTCTAAAGTTTATGTTCCATCTTTCGCTAAGTGATCTCTAAAAGCTAAAGTATGTTCTACCATAAGTAGGAAACATGACCTTTGACCCATTTGTGTAAGATCGATGTATTTTAGTACAATATAGGTCATGCTTCATCTTATACTGGACATACTATTTACTGTTACCAGTGGCGTATGGGGGTGGGGGAGTTGCAGTTGGGATCACCGACCATGATTGGGGGGATAGGGGCATTGGGCCTGATTGTGGGCACAAGCCGTTTTTTGGCAATTTTCCTACTAGATTTTCTAAATTTTCAAATCGATTGGGGGTCACCTCCACCCCCCCCCCCTGCCGCTACGCCAATGCAATGTTACCATGGTCATGTTTGGATTTAATTAACTCCATTTACACAATCTACCAATCTTTTTCATATTTTTTCGAATGTTGATAAAAAAAGTGATAAGAACCCTATTTCGAAACTGGTAATTCAATTGAACGAGGATCATTTTATATATAGACGAATCCAATTTCACGCATTCCTATACCTTAATGGCTGCCAAAGTTGCAAAGTTGGGTCCCCGTCGGCTCAATCTTACCTAAAATGTGACATAATGCCCCGGCATAATGCGGCCTTGGAGGGTATTTTAAACTGCATTCTATCACCCGTGTTACACGTAGACAAAAGAATGATGACAGTTTACAACACACAAGAATCTGACATCGATTTTTAAGCGGCCTTTTGGTGTTGCGGGGACCCACAGATGGCCGACCAAATCCTGACCATGACTTGGCTCGTTGGATTCGTCTATATGTATGCTAAATAGTATATACATGTATCACCGTTTGCTTTGAGACACTTTTTAAAATTAATTATATTATTAAACTCGTGAAATTGTATACACAGCATATTGTTAAAATATATTAATATTAAATTCACAAGTGACATGATGAAATCTATATTGTTGTTTCCTTCTTTAAAGTTCTTTCTTCTTGACATTTTCCTTGAAATCAAATTTGTGACATAAATATTTCATACACTCTTAGATAGCGAGAACCAATCAGAGCAAGCCTTGCAAAACATGCATATATGGCTGTACGATTAATTCAAATAAATCCTAATTGTTTTTAGCAAGGTGTTGTTGCGCGGAACAGTTCATGGAAAGGTTTATATACAAAAACGATTCTCTTATAAACTATCATGCGCATCTATCATTTTCGTCCAAGAGCTTCCAAGCAGAGAACAACAAGCAGTGAATGCCTCCACCACAGTCTTTGACACTGCACGGTTGAGTGCATCAATGAAAGAGCTGTGGAGCTTCTAACTGGAAAATGGGCATCTTTGATTGGGTTTTGCCGAAACCTCAAGTGTTCCCTTCATCCAATCAGAATTTTTTTTTAAATTTTTTTTATATCAAACGAAAGCTAACACTTCCCCCTAAAAACACTTTTCGTCACTAGGTCAACAGATAACGCAATTCAATGTTATAGCAAGGCGAATATGGAAAATCTGTTGAAAACTACCTATCCAAGAAAATTTTTGACCAAAATGTAGGTTTTAAAAGTCAAAACCTCAAGTGTTCCTTACAATATATTTCAAATTTTATGTCATTAAATGAAAAAGCACACTTATATTGTCTATATACTAGCGTCACTAGAATGAGCAATGGTCAATTCTCTTTAAATTGCAAATCTTGTGCAAAAAGTTATTATTTTCGCCTGTTTTGTCATACGGTTGTAAATTCAATGAACTATGACTTTTAAAAAAGAGCGCTTACAAATTGATATGATGCAATCTCAAACATGCAAGCAAACAAACAAAACTTGGAATCCAATTGAAATAAATAAATATTATTACTCTGTCATATCCTCGAATGAGTCAATGAAAACTATGATTCACAATAATTCATGACGCATTAATTAACACTTTTCACTTCAGGCTTACTCCTATTAATCTAAAGTAATTAGCTAATTAGTATGTTACCTCATTATTCTGTGCAATTGTATTTCGGTGTATGATTTTATCATCATTGAAAAACTGTACACGAATTCATGGAATATATGGTATAAAAACAACCATTATCGAATTTACATGCACCAATAGTAGGTACCGTGGCCCCCGGAATTTAACAGTCACAGAGGCCACTTCCCAAAGATGGCCGATATCTAAGATCGACAACGGAAATTGCCATGGCGAATATAACCACTCTTGATTCCTGTCATTGATTAGCACAACAGATTGTTGGTATAGGCTTTAATGGTTTGGAAAAAGTGTGTATCAAAAATAGCTGCTCTATCCAAATCTTGGAAAGTCTGTATTAAATGGCAAGAACCCCGGTCTAAATAAACACAGCCAGACTCCTCTGGTTTACCTATTGTACACCAGCTACCTCTGGTGTTGTAGTATCAGGTACCGTCCCCTTTGAAGGACGGAGTAGTTTCACGATTCGTTTATCCAATTCTAAATGAACCATATGCATGATGGGGAGAGCAGATTCTGAATTTAATCTACAGAGGTTACCAAATAATTTCAGACATTTTACCCAAGTCAATATCCCAGCAAATCTCCACCGCCGAAATTGAAAACGGGACTTCGCGCACTAAAGACAAATACCCTAACCATAAGGCGAATTTTGGGAACATCTAAAGGAATCTACCAATTGGTTTGGGTTATAATCCTGGAGGATGAAAAGGTATTGTTGTTAGCAATAGATGAATACAATTTTGAATATATCGCCCTGCACTCAACGTCCACGCGGTACTATGCATTCAACCATAGATGTTAATGAACAGTGATAAATACCTGGATCGTAATTCTATAGAATATTCATATCATGCTGATCACCCTGTAAGATTAGTATATTCATTGTATTCAATCTGATTGCAGGCAGACACAAGTGATGAACGCAACCTGCTTGTAGTGCAGGGCGATATATTCAAAATTATTCATCTATTGCTATGGGTAGAATTGAATAGGGCAAACATAATTACGCAGATTCGTCATCTTTTGGATTTGGCAGGTTTGGATCCAGGGAACGATTTTGACTAACATATTTACCAGTGCTGTATTATTTATTTATAAATACGAATTTATAAATTCACCATGGGGTTCATGGGCGCAGCCATTACATAACATCGTATCAGCAAAAAGTACCTATAAGCATTCACTCTGTACAAATTTAATGAATAGGAAAACAAGAGGTCGGTATTCATAAATTTTCTCAAAATGACTATGCAAAAAAATCTGAAGATTGGGGGATCCTGTTACTTACATATGTTATGACAAACTAATGTTAGAGAAAAGTTATCGAAAGCGTTTAAAAAGGTATCGAGTGCCATTCATTTTATAATGGTTTTTATTCGCTAAAACCCACCAATTTTGAGCGACAAGTTGCTGAAGTCAACTGCCCTACCATTGCAAAGTGCAGGAAGACCACCCATTGTGCTAGAGGTCAACTCTCTATACATATAGGCGCCCAGCCATAATGGCAACCTCCAGTTCTCTCTATCGAGTATTTATAAATTCGTATTTATAAATAAGGTTCCCTTCAGAAAAGCCACCTTGAAGAAATATGGGCCCACCAATCTGATTAGTTTTGAGTGCCCTCCCCGTCCCCGTCCTTTCAAAACCCTGGATCCGCGCCTAGGAATTACCGGTCCCATATAAGTCACGGATAGCATTGATAGGAAATGAATCTGGATGTGTTTTTATAGGCGGTTCCAGTGTGTGTGTATATGTCCGTGTTCGATATTATGAACCTAAACACTTACGTTCTGGATGCATAATATTTCAAAGTGACAAGTAGCAGCTATTGCTTTTGGAAATGTTTTAAGATGTTCACACGATAATACAATAAAACAAAGTGTTTGCAAATAAGCAAAATAACAAACACGGAATTCTCATACAACATGGTTATTAAAGCCTCTTGTTTATTGGATTCATGTTATGTTCCGATGACATTCAGCAACACAGTGACTAATTTATTGGACATTTTGTCTTAATAAAGTTTATTAGTGTGACTAGTCTTCATTTTATTTTATCTGATGAACTTTTAGAAGCCGGTGAGAAGCTGATGTGACCTTAGATTGAATGCCGCCAGCTACCCTCATAGTATTAGTCACAATATCTCGAGGGATGATCAGGTAAATTGTCTATATCGAACCATTATTCAACATGGCATGTTTGAACCGTAACATTGTGCTAATGTTTGTAACTATCTTCTTAACGAGGAGAACTATTTCTCAAATTACATTAAATGTGCCTGAATATGCTATACAAAGGGACAACGCGATTCTTGAATGTTGGATTGAAAAATTTTCGCAAACTATCGATGAAGCAGTAATACAAAGAAGTACAAGTACGTCAAATTCAAATCAGAGAGTACTGGTGACCAATAATGGGGTTCATCGCGACGCTCCATCCAATATTGCTGCAAACATTAACATGTTGCCAGATGGCACTTGCAGAATGATTATGACCATCAAAGATGTCTCCCGCGAAGATGCTGGTTTTTACACCTGTAAAGCTGGGAGGCAAATTCCAAGTGGATATATCTCGTTAGGATCAGAGACCTCTTACCTTATGATCTTTTATCCACCGACTCCTGATTACCCAACATGCTCTTTGATACCACAAGACGGAAGTCTCGAGAAAAAGGTTGGGGATGTTCTTGAACTGGCTTGTACATCTGAACTTGGAAACCCTCAAGTGAATATAGTTTGGGGAAGAACGGGAGTTGGTGTTATTCCAGATCCATTGGAATTTATGTCGGCCAATACTTTACGATCAGAGGTAGCCATAACATTGACAAGTAGCGACAATGGCGCGCGGTTCGTGTGCATCACCAAAAGTGCTGCTTTTCCGGAATATGCCGAGAGTTGCCTCATTGGACCTGTGAAATTGTTTACATCACTGGGGTTAGAACCATCAACAGAAACAGACAATGTCTCAGAGTCTTCTGGATGGCCACCAGAAGCCAACGATGCCTGTAATACATCATATTCAGGATACCTGATGTTGAATTTGAGATCACCTTATGTAATAAGTGGATTTGCTGTCGGCGGTGTTTTGATTTTAATCATCCTTACTACAACTTGTGTATTTTGTATTGTGAAATGCTGTAAATGTTGCTGTAAACAATGTTGTAAAGAAAAGAAAGACGATGAAAGTGATGAACCAAAGGATATCAGTCTGGTATTGAGTCCTATTAAAATTTCAATAGAAAGCCTTGTCGAAAAGGATTCTAAAGACCTCGTAACTCCTCCACCAAAATACTGTACATTGCCAGCCTCTAAAACGATGGAAACGTGTTTGACCGAAATAAGTGCCGAAGAAATGAAACCAAAGGTAACATTCACACCAGCAACTAAAAAGTTGAAAGAGTACCCACCGCCACCAGATTATCCTAGACCAGTCAAAGGACTTTCTCTCAAATTACCTAACAAGGACTATTCTAGAGAAAGCCAGCTTGTTCCAGATGTAGTAGTCTATGCAAATGTGAAAAGCGACACTAATTCAGATGATACTCCTGTAAAGGACACACAAAATGTTATTTACAGTAGTGTGAGTAACATAAAAAAGAATCGTCCAAAATCAACTCCAAATCCCTGGAGACAGTCAGAAGAACCATTAAATAAATCACCAAAAGTCAACGGTACTAAGTCGCCAGAAGTGAACGGTACTCTCCAGTTGGGCAGCAAGATCAAGATGGCGTCGCGTACGGGAATCTTAGCAGTCTCGTAGGAAAGAATACGCGCGCTAGTCCGACTCCAATACGACCAAATAAAGCACCTCCTCCACCACCGCCTTGTGATCAGAGTGGTTGTTCAGAAACGATTGGTCATAAAACTGCAAATGAAACTTTAACTAATGGAAATAATGATACCAGAAGCTCTTGTGGCTCTATTGATAAACTATCGACATCTTAAAACAAGCTAGAAGATTGTGAAGATGGTGATATTGATTGTAATTGGGTTTTTTTTTGTTATGTGGGGGTGTGTATGTATTTTGTATCTTTTGAAGCTTTGTTTTTTATCTACAACTATTACTGTACCATGATCAAGAATTTACAGCAGATTTATATTTTATATTTGTCAAAGTGTGTTATTTAACTTAAGAGTAATTTTGAGCTATAGAGGACCAATCAACCGTGGAATATTATAGTGGAACTTATGAAACTAAGAAGCAAGAAGTGACTCAAGGCGAAAACGACGCGTCGGCGGAATCAACTGACATTTTTGGAATAAGCTTTTTTCGTGGATATCTACTTAAACATATAAAGGACGCTGGAATCACGAAATACTTCTTTACAGAAGAATATTTGAACTTTTGATCATTGTTGATTATTAATTTTTTTTAAAAGATCCGAAACTTTAATAACATGATCCATACTAAACGGTGTATGTTAATGAAACAATTATTGCTTTCCCCAGTAGCAATATGTATAGCTGACTCTGCTCTTAATATAGTCAATTAAACTGGGGTCTTTTATTATTCAACTATTTAATATGTTTCAAGTATTATATTCTTCTGTAACAATTAACCTCATTTGAAACAATCTTCATAAAATAAGTTATCAATAGTTAAAGAAACAGAACATATGACGCCCACTCGAAATAAAGTTGCTAAACTGCAAGTGTAGCATATATTAATCATTTCCTTATCTGTTCCGTTCAACCATGGAAGGGCTTAACCACCGCTTTTTACCCATAATACAAACAGACAAATCCCCACCTACACATATGTAGGCTTTTATGTTTAGCTATTCCATAATATTAACTACCACCCCTATCATGCCTATATAGATCCTTCCTTCTCAAAAGACTCTCAATATTCCATTGGAATTCCCATCATTATCATGTGATCATAAAATGCCTAAAAACATTCCTTTTTCTGTAACTCGCCAAATGATCTTACCGCAAACTCGTCAAATGGTCGAACTGTATCTCGCCCATTGGGCTAGCCGTAACTTACCCAATGGTCTAACCGTAACTCGCCCAATGTTCTAACCGTAACTCGCCCAATGTTCTAACCGTAACTCGTCCAATGTTCTAACCGTAACTCGCACAATGGTCTAACCGTAACTCGCACAATGTTCTAACCGTAACTCGCACAATGTTCTAACCGTAACTTGCACAATGATCTAACCGTAACTCGCACAATGGTCGAACCGTAACTCGCACAATATCTAACCGTAACTCGCACAATGGTCTAACTGTAACTCGCCCAATGGTCTAACCGACCGTAACTCACACAATGGTCTAACCGTAACTCGCACAATGATCTTACCGTAACTCGCACAATGTCTAACCGTAACTCGCACAATGTCTAACCGTAACTCGCACAATGGTCTAACCGTAACTCGCCCAATTGTCTAACCGACCGTAAATCACACAATGGTCTAACCGTAACTCGCCATTAACTCGCCAACTTACCATTCCCTAACTTGTGCAAATCCAAATTCCCAGATGCACACACTTATTACTGTTGAAACTGGGAAGTCTCACAATATGTTATGGGTAACTTGGGAAATCCTATTGTTTCGTTAAATCACCTGAGGTGGAAATCCCATATTTACAAAACAAACTTTGCAATCTTTGACATGTTTGAAGGTGAGAATGGAAAGGGACATTATATCATGGTAGGCTCATCCATAATCTAGTTCTGAAGCTTTTTTTTTCAAAGTTGATATTGGTGATTAAAAGTTGACCTTGTCATCTGCTTCAAAATCCGTGCCACCTGTCAGTTCGTCATTGTATAATCATTCTTTAATTTTTTGGAGACCGTTAAAGATCCATTAAAAAAATTGTTTATAAATTGCTTAATTGGGATTCCAGGTAAAAACCACATGTGTCTGCTCACGGTCAAAATTTTTTTATTGCATGAGGCGAAAGGGCTTTGGTAGTAGGTTACAAAAAGTCACATCAAAAATTCCTCCGGAGCTTGTTGCCATAGCAACGGCAGATTTTATGATTTTGGCGGTTTTTGCTTATTTTGGGGTGAAAATAAGAGAAAATATACACTTTTCTGAATTGCTCTTGACTTAAAATTTGAGGTCACATCAAAAAAGCAACCTTATCACCATAAAGTACCATCTTTGCACTTTGCACAGAGGCAAAAAATATTTCAATAATATTTCCCCATGTGCAATTTTAGGGATGGGCAACATTGACAATTTAGCACTTTTGAAAAAATTACATTTTTATCCTATCTTTGAAGTCAAAAAACTAATTTTGCTTGAGCACTCAGAATTATTTCCTCTTTGGTGGTACTTGAGCAGACATTGCCCCTTGCAAATCTGGTAAAAAAACTCTGGGGCTATTTGTCCTGTAAAGCCAGTGTTGCCAGAAAGTTTGCCAATTTTCAAAAAATGCATTTTTCGAAATAATGCATTTTCTACATATTTACTCATATAACTTTTTATACGGCCAACTTGATTGAAATATTGACCCTTTGCGTACAAGATTTGACACACAACTGCTTCCGGAAGCAACACTGAAAGGCTGCAGAAGAGTCGTGTTCTGCAAAACCGGTATTGCCAGAAAATCTGACTTTTTAAATCTATATTTCCAATAAGCACATTTACTACAGGCTCTAGGGGGGAGTTTGTGTACATGACTCTTTCAGAAATTTACCTTGCATTTTCATGTTATATAATTATGCAAAGACCTTCAAAAAAGTTTGGGTAAGAAGATCAGATCAAGTGCAATTAAAGATGGCGTCCAAAATGGCCGCCAAATAGGGGTTTCCATTAAAACACACTACAGCAACATGCAAATGATCTAATGATGAAAAATTATCGATGCAAATGATGTTTCTAATCAACGGAGATAAATATGTGCCCATTTTGTTTCATTCGGCGTCCAAAATTCAAAATGGCGTCCAAAATGGCCGCCAGAATAGCATATTTCCATTGAAATACACTAAAGCAACATGAAATTGATATAATAATAAAGTGTTTTCAATGGACATAATTTTTATAACTAAAAGAAATAAAATATGCGCACAATTTGTTTCATTTGAATCTCTGCAATTCAAGATGGAATCCAAAATGGCTGCCAAATTAGGATATTTCCAGTTAATGTCCTAGTAATAATTAAATACAAATAGAATTCATATTTCCGATCCGTGAGGCAAATGGAATAAGCAGTGTGATGCTTTCTTAACTCTCTGGTTGAAAATCGTCTGGAATATATTAACTTAGATAATGTAAGGAATGACCAATTTAGAGTCTTTTACAGCTGAAATTATAAAAATCAGGAGTCTCTCAGAACTCTACTTTCGTAAAATGCATGTGTTTTTTGGAGCTGCGCGGTCCACACCATAGACCCTATAGATATGAGTTTATAGGGTCTATGTCCAAATACAGGGTTTTTTTTCAGCAATGGTAAAAGAATGCGAGAGTCGGTGAAATACATAATGACCATGTTACCAAGAGGCCAAGGCTAGTTGATTGAGACACGTTTATTTTATCATGTGACTAATCAATGTTATCAGAAATAATAGCCTAAAATCCATTCTAGCAATGTCTAGAGACAATGAAACTGTTCTAGGCGGATGTCGGATAACTGTAACTTTTGTAACATCTATGTTGTTCTACTGAGATGCTTTTTGGTCTTGAGTCTTAGGATTCCGTTTTGATATTATTTCTAGAATGGATTTCATGGTATACTTCTTATGACATTGATTAGTCACATGATTAATGTATCTTCATCAACCAGCTTCTTGGTAACATGCATGGTCATGGCTTTATTAGTAATACATAATCCATCCTTGCAAAACGATTGTAAGTACTACTAGTACTAATATGTTAGGAAAGTGGGCTCGGCAACAGTTACGTTACAAAAGTTTAATAGGCTACAGCTATGTTGAAAAGGTTAACTAGGCTATAGCTATATTAGGAAAGTTAACTAGGGAAAAGCTATATAGGAACTTTGACTAGACTATACTCTGCACTCTCCATACTTTTCACCGAACTGAAAAGACAAAAGAAAAAGTCAAATTAAATGTAAAAACCTAGTTCTAAATGGCTTCAAATGGTTTTGATGGCTTTGTTATTTCAAAAGAAGTAACAAAATCAGTGATAGGTGACTGGTTGCTGTTCAAATGGATATATACGGGTATTTGGGTGACAGATTGAAAGGAAAATTAAGGGGTCTTTGGGTGACAGCAGTTTTTCATACTATCTGGCAACACCAAGCCCAAGTTTCAAAACCTGTATGAGCTCGTGCCAGCATATGTTCAGATAAAGCTAGATAAAATAACGGTAAAAGTTAAAATAATTAAATAAATTTAATTATGTAAAATGCACTTATTAGAAATATAGATTTAAAAAACCAGCTTTTCTGGCAATACCGGTTTTTGCAGAATACGACTCTTCTGCAGCCTTTAAGTGTTGCTTCCGGATGCAGTTGTGTGTCAAATCTTGTATGCAAAGGGTAAATATTCCAATTAAATAATTGGTCGTGTAAAAAGTTATATGAGTTATATGTAGAAAATGCATTCTTTTGAAAAGTGCAGTTTAAAAAATTGGGAAACTTTCTGGCAACACTGGAATTTGAGAGATACCAATGAAACAAATTGTGTGCATATTTATTTCCTTTGGTTATAAAAATTAATTCCACTGAGAATACTTTATTATTATATCAACTTCATGTTGCTTTGGTGTATTGCAATGGAAATAGGCTATTCCGGTGGCCATTTTGGACGCCATTTTGAATTTTAAAAATCCGAATGAAACAAAATGGGCATATATGTATTTCTTTTAACATATTGTATCAATATTTTTTCATCGTTAAATCATTTGTATGTTGCTATAGTGTGTTTTAATGGAAAATCCCTATTTGGCGGCCATTTTGGACGCCATTTTTGATTGCACTTGATCTGATTTTCTTACTCAAAATTTTTGAAGGTCTTTGCATAATTTATATAACATGAAAATGCAAGGTAAATTTCTGAAAGAGTCATGTACACGAACTCCTCCCTGTAGTAAATGCGCTATTGGAAATATCTATAGATTTAAAAAGTCGGATTTTCTGGCAATACCGGTTTTTGCAGCACACGACTCTTCTGCAGCCTTTCAGTGTTGCTTCCGGAAGCAGTTGTGTGTCAAATCTTGTACGCAAAGGGTAAATATTTCAATTAAGTTGGTCGTATAAAAAGTTGTATGAGAAAATATGTAGAAAATGCATTATTTCGAAAAAATTTTTTTTTTTAAATTGGCAAACTTTCTGGCAACACTGGCTTTACAGGACAAATAGCCCCAGAGTTTTTTTACCAGATTTGGAAGGGGCAATGTCTGCTCAAGTACCACCAAAGAGGAAATAATTATGGGTGCTCAAGCAAAATTAGTTTTTTGACTTCAAAGATAGGGTAAAAATGTCATTTTTTCAAAAGTGCTAAAATGTCAATGTTGCCCATCCCTAAAATTGCACATGGGGAAATATTATTGAAATATTTTTTACACCTGTGAAAAGTGCAAAGACAGTACTTTATGGTGATAAGGTTGCTTTTTTAATTTGACCTCAAATTTTAAGTCAAGAGCAATTCAGAAAAGTGTATATTTTCTCTTATTTTCACCCCAAAATAAGCAAAAACCGCTGAAATCATAAAATCTGCCGTTGCTATGGCAACAAGCTCCGGAGGAATTTTTGATGTGACTTTTTGTAACCTACTACCAAAGCCCCTTCGCCTCATGCAATAAAAAAATTTTGACCGTGAGCAGGCACATGTGGTTTTTACCTGGAATCCCAATTAAAAGTGAAGGATAAGTCAGTCAAATTGTCATATGGTATTTTTGAAATGACAAAGTTAGCAAAAAAATTAAGAAAACAGCAGTACTGACAAAGTTGAAGCCCCATTCAAATACATGTAGCTAATTTAGATACTGTCAGTATCTAAATTATAGATTCGTTTAAAATGCCTTATTCTGTCTTAAATACACGGCTTTTGGCTGACCCACTCGCAGGCTATGTTAGCACATCTATGACAGTGACAAAGGTACCAAATCTGCATTTTGATGATATTTACGATCGTCCGGATGAGCAAATCAGTGAATGGGCCTTTAAACAAACAGGTACCAAAATCTTCGTGCACAGGTACAGAAATATACTTTTAGGATAATATCATTATGTACTATATATAATAATATGCGAACACTTTGAAAATACTTTAGCAAAGCAAGAAAACTACATGATAAGAATCCTAACACAATGTAAGACTATTTGCCGTTCCCACAGGGCAAACGTAAACAAAATGTGCCTTTTGTTAAACATAATAAAAATCATTGCGAATAGTTGAACTTCAAAATTTGACAAAAATAAAGGATGAAAATGTTATTTCCTAGCAAAAGGATAGGCCTACATAGCTTACAATTAATCATGTTACAGACCAATTTAATTTCCTTATATCGTCAACCTACTACAACAATTGCCCAAGTCATTTTTTTGAGAACAAAATACAAAATATGGTTCAAGCATGCATTTTTAATTTGACCCCTAAAAATGCCCCCAAAAAAGAATGTACCAAATGTTTGGAGCAATTGCTACAGCTAAGCTCTTCAGCTCTCCTGTTTTTCATTGATGCCTCTTTTATCTAGCTATAAGCTCAATTCTGTCTTGTCTCTAGTCCTTCACATGGCTGTTTGTTTTCCTGTCTCTTTTCTGGTTTTGCCCTGGTGAACTCATTTGACTGTCAGCAATGGGCTTGTGATCAGATACAAAGGTTTGATCTACAATCTGCAACTATTACGGGTTTTTAAATCTATTCACCTTTTCGGTAAATCCCATAAGCCTTTTCGAGTACACCTGAGATGTCGTCATTTGACGCAACGCCGACTTGCAATGCGCAGTAACGATGTGCGCTAAATGATGTGCGCATCGGCGCAGATCGGCGTGACGTCAAGTGACGACATCTCAGGTGTACTCGTAAAGGCTTATGGGATTTACCGAAAAGGTCAATTGTAGTTTACTGATCATGATGATATAAAATACAAGCAAACCAGGACTCATACAGCTGTCAATCATTCTGTCATTTCCTATTCTTTTTGGATGGGGCCTTTCAGAGCCTATCGTTTAGATTATGTGTGTTACCAGCTCTATGCTGTCTTTTGATATTGTCAGGAAATATTCATGGGGTGTAGGCCTATATTTTTAACACATTTCGTCACCCTACAACGATAATTGCCTTTTTGTAATTTTGAGAACAAAGTACAAAATGTGGTTCAAGCATGCATCAGTTACGTAATCACCCTAATTATTTTGGATTATTCCCTTTATATCATTATCAGTTGTTCTTGTAAGATTGGTGAACACATAATTTATGTTTAATGCATGCTTGAACCATATTTTGTACTTTGTTTTCAAAATACAAAAACATGGCTTAGGCAATTAGCGTAGTAATGATTCCTGACTTTTTTGTGTTCAAGGTACTTGCACAAGGTTGCACATGGAAGTTATGAAGTTTCTTTTCCACTTATAAAATTCGTTTGGAGTCAGTGTGGTTATTTTACAAATTTCAGGCAAAATTAGTAATCATACGGCTGTTAACATGATTTATGGAAGTGTCATCCCATTGCTTTGTACCCAGCAAACAGAAAAACGTTTTAAAATGTTTTAAATAAGTTATATTTTGGCTTTTGGTTTAGGTAAAAACGTTTTAATAACATAAAAATGTTGGGTTATATAAAGGTCATGATAACGTTTTAAAACGTTTTGTATGAAAACACACTACAACAATATTTTTAAATGTTTCCAAAAAATGTTATAGTAAACTATTTTTGCAAACATTTTTGCCAAATATTGTGTCAATACTTAAATAACATTATGTTAAAATATTTGAACCCAGCAAACACAGAAATGTTTTGTTTTTTTCAAAACCTTTTAATAACATTTAAATGTCGGGTTATATAAAGGTCATGAAAACGTTTTTAAAACGTTATTGAAAATATTTTGGGCAAACATTTTTCGCAAAATATTTTTTCAACCCCAAAATAACATTTTGTTTAGAATGTTTTGTATCAAGTTTTCAAGAATGTTTTTGGAATGTTATTAAAACGTTTTTATACCCTTTATATAACCCGACATTTAAACGTTTTCTGTAAAACATTTTTGTTTGCTGAGCAGTAGATTATCAGAAAATGTTTTTGAAGGTTATGAAAACGTTTTATACTCTTAATATACCCTTTATATAACCCGACATTTAAACGTTTTCTGACAACCTTTTATAACCTTTTGCGAATGATGTCGAAAACGTTTTGTGTTTGCTGGGAAATCGTCCAAAATACATTAGCGCCACTTTGGCATAAATGTGCGTGAGGACAATTCACAAGAGTGGTGACAATAACATGAACAGCTACTTTGAAGTTTGTAGTACAAAGGACTTAATTTATTTTTAAAACAATCGTGACCCAAAAATAATATTATGTCGTCATAACCTTTCTTTTCGAAAGATGAGGCTGATTTGGAATTTTAACAACTGAATGTTAATCTGTAACCAAATTCTTCATTTATTTTATGTACAAAATTAGTAGTAGGTAATAGTAATGTTTATTTTATTTCATATCGAAGCCTTGAGGCTGAAATACATGGAAACTCACAATTTTAAAACACATCAAAAATATATGATATTAATAATACAACATGTCTTTAGACAAAATTCATCACGACTTTTGCAGGACTTAAACCCCATTAAAAGCTATTGGTTAAATACCACTAATAGGCCTGGGCGATACATTGAAATACGACGAGTAACTATTTGTTTTCATGGCATCTGAAAAGATCATGTGCGTATTTTTTTTTGGGGGGGCTTTGGGGCGCCAGCCCCCGGGGTAAAAGCAGGGGCGGCCAAAACGAAGGGGCGGCGGAAGAAGAATGGGTGGTAATCGAAGGGCGGCGGACAAAGAAGGGGGGGCAAAAACAATTAGTAAACAAAAAATGACGGACAAAATTTGGAAAAAATTGTACTATACATGAAAATATGTTGCTTTTAGGGCGCTAGGGCTTATAATCCTTTTTTTTTTTTTTTTTTTTTTGCTCTTCACTTTTTCAAACCACCGAAAAAAAATTGGGTCAACCTTTTCGGGCTGTTCCGGAAGGGGCGGCAAAATTGAATTTTCTTCAGCCCCCCGGGTAGGAGCAGCCACGGTACGAAGACTGCATTCAAATCGCTGAAATTGGTCATTCAAATCGCTGAAATTGGTCAAGTATATAGCCAAAAAAGTACTTTTTAGGGTATGATGCTTCAAAATGGTACATTTTCTCTCATTATATTTACATTTTTCTTGTAATAGTACCAAAATTCATACGCACGGTTTTTAGTAAATATTCGCCCTACCATATTGTAACTTTCAGCTTCGAGGGCGCACTGTCATTTTAAGGTGTTTACGGTTCAGTGCGTTAAAACAAGAAAAGTCTCAGATCAACCTATGTTGAATTTTTGATCATTTGGCATCTAAATCATATAGTTTCACTTTCACCTGATATTAGTGGCATTTAACTGTGATAGTTCTGCATATGAGAAAATTCCACCCGAAATTGGCCATTTTCCCATAGAAACCCGTGTAATACATAATTAGTGGTATTTAACCTATTAAATCCACACTACACATGTTTCTGTTTTACCTGTGCGATGTTGCAATGAGGTGGCAATATAGTTTCAGTTGGGTGAACGATTATAAAGCAAACGCAATACTAATGCATATTGTTAACCAGCATTCTTGAAAATGAGAAACATAATGGTTGTAGACTTAACACGGTTTGGAAATAATTTCTTAACTTTTTTTTGGTGTTATCTGTCATTCACATGTATATCAGGGAGGTACGACCATTTGCAGATGCCCCACCTACTCAGTTTTTAGCCTAAATGTAATGTATTCAATATTCTTGATTGACATCCAAGTTTAAAAAATATCCGTCAAGTGGTTTAGCTTTAATGCCCTTCGCAAGAGAGCGGTGCACAAATGAGTGATAGTCAGTAAAATATGCATTCGATTTACAAAGAAAATTTTGCAGGCCGTGCCGTGCCCTTCCTTCCTAAAACACCAAAGTGCGAATATTTCCAAACACCTAAATTAGCTAAAAATTTAGAACATGTTACAAAACTATATTTTCTAGAATTTCAGAGAGTACTTTAAATATTGGCAGGTAATTTTTCACACAGTGACGTTAACTAGGCAATGCCCTATACCTATAACATACACTGTTTGTAGAGGTCACGCGTCAATGGTGAGAGTACTGTGTATTGTGTATAGGAAATTGAACAGTAACTGCAGTATATGTCATGCTGGATGATATAAGAATGATTTGTTTTATGTGATCACGGTGCAGTGTTATTAAAACATTTTAAATGAAAACTGAATACTGAATACTTCTACAATACCCAGTCAAGAAAAATATTTTATGAAGGTGATACATTCTGAGATGATTTCTACGTGTGCATGATGTGGATAAACATCTTAGAAGTATACGATAATTGATTGTATAAACTATAAAATTAGGTTTCTATTCAGCCTTTGTTTCCTTAATTTTCCAACAGTCACACCCACTTTTGTCCACAAGTTTCGCCTCTGGTAAAATTATTGAAAGTTTCACAAAGTTATGTAAAGTGACAAAAGTTTTGTTAATGAGGGTTGAACGCACAATGAACCCACGCTTTATCTGTTGAGATATACATAGAACATAATACAATAAGTTAACAAGTGCCTCGTGGGTGCTTTGGTAATTTTTCAAAAATTCAGCATGTTGGTTTAAAAATAATAAACATAATTATGTATATGTCTATTGCATGCGTAAGGACGGTTAGTAAACATAAATGGTCATATTTAAGGTAAACAACTATTTTAAACTGTTGTGATTTGGTAGTTCACAACTTCTTGTAAATGGTAGTGAGCTTTGGCAAAAAATGCATTGATCATTCCATAGCGAGTGTATAGAAGAATTCAAATAATATAGATATACTTTTGTAGGTCCTGTGGTGCTTGAGTTATGTAGTAAAGAGGGTTGAAACAACAACACTTTTGTAATACGTACATGAGTGTTATTTTTCAATAATATATTGATTTAGATCATCAGAATCGATTTTTTTAGGCTGCTTCGACCAACAATACCTTGTCTACCCTTAATATATTACAATACGATTTATGTTTACAGGAAAAACTCTATGGAATGAATCAATTTATTCCCTAATTACCGACATTTCATTTCAACAAGAATTCTTAAATTAAATGTTTTGAATAACACTTCCAAAATTTGATATGCTCGCTTGAAAAATCCAACAGTCCCCATCTTTATTTCTCAAATCTCAAATTAATAGGTTTCTTTGTTTGGTATCGTCAAGACTGAAGCGTAGCTTGTGAAGTGTGCTAATAAATAATTAATCTAATATTTCCAATAATTATTAAAAACAATTTAATGCAATGACAAGTATTAGATTACCTTCATTACCAGGAGCCTCACTGAGAACAAATAAAACACCTTTTGTATATTAATAAGGTTCACTGATTTCACGATAGAAGTATGAAAGGATTGGTGTACAACCTATTGGTGTGTCTAACCATTAAGGTCATTTATTTCAGTGCAAATCTACCTGCACACCATACCAACGTCAAGGGTGCAATTGTTATCGTTTTAATTACAATATGCATATGTTTACGGAAGTTCTAACTGAATGAATATAGTATTGTGAATTTAATTTGACAGTGACATAATTGGTAACCCGGATCTGAGATTTTTTTTCCAAATAGTTACAAATGTGCAACAAACGGGACAAAAAATAGCAGAATGTTGTAACTATGGACGTAACACCAGTGCATATGCAGAAATTTTCAATACGCCTTGTAACTTCATGATTTTCGACGCGCCTTTGCAAGCAAATACTGTAAGCTACATCTTTGGAGGTGATCAGGTTTTCCACGATGACTGTTTTAAGAGAATTCTATGTGATAACATTACTGATAGTAACTGTTCTCCAGGTGTCTTTAGGAGTGCCGAGTGTCAATTTAGACATCCCAGATGGCCCTCAAGAAGGTGAAACTATTGCCATTCAATGTACAGTTACGGAAAAATCTACGAATTCCGTGTCGGTATCAAGACAGGGAGACGGTCAAAACATCGAGTATTTGGTTGTCAACGACCGGAATTCGAGCGTTATACCTGATAATATGTTATTTGAAAGTAATTTAGATCTTGATGATACTTTTGTTGTGACTCTTACGATTGTGGTTAATCGATATGATCAGCAAAGATACACCTGCAGTATAGGGTCATCGATAACAGATATTCTCGCCAGTGATTCTGGAGAATTGATAGTGTATTACTTTCCAAATCCAAGTTATCCCATCTGTGAGCTTGATAGTTCTGACATCGGACTGCAACGGACAGCTGGAAATAGTGTAGTTATGGTTTGTACGTCAGAAATTGGTAATCCGTCGGTGGAACTACAATGGACTAAAGGATCTGGAGGTAATGTTCAGCTTATCTCGTCGTTATCCGATTTGATTAGCATCACAACCATTACTACCACTATTATCGTCGAACTTGACTTAGAAGATAACGGGGCTATATTTATGTGTAGTTTTACTAATTCTCCATCTAGAAGTTGTAGTGTTGGTCCGTTTGAAGTGACTCCACCCGATAAGGGTAACCTTTCTGCAACGCCATATGACACTGGCATGGTTGTAGCCATCGCCATATTAGTAATCGTAGTAATAGTTGTTATAATTGTAGTCATCATAGCAGTATTGGTCAAATGGGGCAGATGTTCTTGCGAAAATCGTACGAATAATAACAATAATCATCGACGCAATTCTATTGATGATATCGATTCAAGAAGCAATATAGAAATGCAAACGAGAAGTAGTAAAAAGCCAGGTAAATATGCCAAAAAGAGCAAAAAATATGACGATCCAAATCTTCAATATTCGATTGAACATGTTCCGATTGAAATGCTGAATGAAACTGGATACGCGTATGCGCAAGAAGTGGACAATGAAACGCATATTGCAAATGGCTCAGCATCACAAGCTCAATATTATGATCCTGGACCAGACAGTCCCCCTCCTTCTCCTCCGCAAGGTGCCAATTATCCACCACCTCCACTATATCCGTCACTAGACGAAGATCAGATGTCACATACAACGGATGACATTAAAGTTGTCATGGACGACGAGCTGTTTGTATCGACGGAAAAATTGTCTTCGTCAGATAAACATCCTTCAACAGATAGGTTGTCTCAAGACCTATCCATTCCGTCAACAGATCCTCCTGGTTCAGTCACAAATGAGGAGCAAATTGTCGTCGACGTGTCCATAGAATAAATGCATAACAATTTGGAATGTTGATGATTGGACATAAGATTTTTAATATACATTTCTTTTTTATCCTACACTGACATGACTGAAAACTTAAATTGGTCAGCTTGACTAACGTTAGATAACACTTTAGGTAATGCACATAACACTACCTCGGAATTTCCAGTTGCTAATACGTTCATTTTTCGTGTAAAAAAATGGAAATACACATCAGTTACTCACGGGGGCAGGTTTAAACTTCCAGGAGTCTACGAGATTGCGATCACGAAGGTGATAGGTGTTATGATAAATAGAAATGGGAACAAAATATTTATCCTGAGTAAGCAGTTGGACAACCGAATCTTAAAAACAATTTTTATGGAGATTATTCAAAGCTACAATATGATGCTTTCTAAACTGTTGGCTTCAGTTTTTAATAATTTCCGACGTACCAAATCTGTATTTGATTTAACCAACATATCTAAACAACCAAAAGTCACATTTTCATCAAATAACGTTTTGTAGCTGAGATTTAAAAGTATAATCATTGGTAATTTCAATATCTTGACACACAAGATAACAGAGATGTGATAATGGAGGTAGAACTTTTTGAATGACCCTCATATGACTGGTTCAATTCACATTCATGTATGCTACCAGTTCGAGGCTCTCTCGCACATCAGCCAAAAATTTAGGCTTGAGTCATGCCCATGAACATGCCAAGATCTTGCCATGAACATGCCAAGAACATGCCCTATTTTCGCTAGCAACGGGCATGAATTTTCGTGAATTTGGGAATTTTTGATGGGTTGTTCATGCTCACACATGAATATTCATGCCCTTGCATGCTTTTTTGCCATGCGTTTAATCAGAGCCTTGACATGTTCAGGGCATGTTCATGGGTAACTCATGGGCATGAATCGTGGTCAATGTCAAATTCTCTCTACTTCCATGCCCATAAATTCCTTATTCACGGGTAACTGATGGCACGAATCATGGTCAATGTCAAATTTTCTCTACTTCCATGCTCATTAATTCTTCACTCAAGGGCGTCAATTACAATTTTAATGGGTTCAAAATTAACCACCCATGAATCCTTGCTAGAGGATTTTTATGCCATATACAAAACAAAAGAATCAGAATATCTTACCATGCTCATGGCATGAACATACCATGTTCATGGCATGATTTGCATAGTAACCAGTATCGAAATTAGGGAATAAATATGATTTTTTTTGCGTGTGTTCTGGCGGAACCATGCAAGCAGCGAATACATTCAAGCAGTGTACTTTGGGAGCAGACAGATTCCAACACATCCTGCCAATCAGGTCGAAACACATTACCTGCTATACATACGGGTAAACAGCGTGTTTTTTTGTTTTTTGGTGTTTTTTTTTACTTAAAGTTAATTTTTATTACTTCCGTGGTCCAAGCTGTGCGCCAAGCGTAGACGAGCGTACACACAGAAGAAATAAACAATCACGCTGATTGGCTGATGAACGCACTTGACAACAAGCCGGTTGACCCATTGGTCGTCGGTGGGCGCGTAGTAGGCGACCTTGTCACTTCTACGCGATCGCAATTCACCAGCGCGTACCCGGACCACGGAAATAATAAAAAAATAACTTTAGGATCATTGTCGCAACCAGCACTTTCTCAGAGGGTGGGCAAAGAGAGAGGAGTCGCAAAGGGGCAATGCAACTTTCAAGTGGGCAAGGCAACATCCAAGGCAACCGTTAACTCTAATGTTCTAAAACATTTAAAACAGTCTAAAAGTAAAATAAGTATGTCATATTGCTTTGTAAGTATCTTTGGCATTATGCCATCAAGTTACACTAGATGTGACTTTTAAACATGATCTCTATGACAAACCGTTGACACATACTAAAGCTCCAGCATTGGTGTTACTCGATCAAGTCAAATAAAACACTCTGAAATGAAAGATGTATTATATCGTTTGCTTCTTGTTTATTTGTTTTTATTTGTTTGTTTGTTTTGTACTTTTTATTGATTTTTTTTTTCTTGCTTGACTTTTGTCATGTGTGTGGGCTAGTCTTTATTGGAGAGTGAGGAAAAATGAAAGAGGAATATTCAATATCACTGCTTGGGGTTCAGTGAACTCAATGGAGCTACTTTATACTTACCCTGTAACAGTAAACCCCTCAAATTGTGCTAAATCTGATATTCTTACGTGTACAATGTACGTAATATCAAAATCAATCTATAGCTAGAAGAACTATGCAGGAAATAATTAATTCTGAATTGCAATCATTTCGCTGTATGTAAGTGCAAACCACTTTAAGAACAAGTACGTACATAGCAAGCGTGATGGGGAAGTTGTTACATAATAATGAGAGTGAAATTGTGCTTACTCTTACTATATGCGTAATACCCTTGTCTGACACTTCCAATGGCAAGCAATGATTGTGTCTGCTTATCTGCAATGCGCGTGCGCCACGCCGCACTCGACAAGCGAATGAGATTATGAAACTAACATAAGTCAGCTAAATCAAATCAGTCATTTGCATAAAGAATAGATTCCTATTTAAATGTTTGTTTTCACTGATCACATTATCCCCGTTTAATTTCGAGCCAAACAAATGAGGTATAACGAAGACAATTGCGATTTCATTCCAGTGTCTACAATGCGTGTACTACGCTCGTTGATCGTAACATGTAATACTACACGGAGCATCGCGTTCGACGTGTGTACACATAAGCTGACATCCACGGGAGATGTTAGCAAGCAGTCGATCGATGAACTCTGAATAAAACCGGGTCGACCCGGTTTTAACATAAAAAGTTCAATTTTACTGTTATTAAAGCACTTCAGGCTTAGTCTTTCACGTGGTATTTTAGTACACCACTGGGCATTATAATTATGCAAAAAGTAGAAATCCGAGTAAAATTGAGGGCGTCACACATTATAGCTTTAATTGGTGTACAATTAAGCAGAAGTAATCAAAATCGCAACATTTATTACGTTTGTAGAAAAAAACACTAACGCGACTTTCATGGGTACAAGGAAACTATACACTATTAATAAGTTAATTTAAGTTATGTCACCCCATTCGTATTATGGAAAAAGATAAAATCTGCCATTTTAGAGACAACGGTATGTAACCCATATTATTGCAACCAAAACTGTTCACGCATAATAACTTCACTGAAAAGATTTGTACAAGTGAGTACGTTTATAGCCATGACTTTAACACGTGTCAGAGCACTTCTTATTTGTTTCCCTTGCATGAGAAAGAGTGACATTTTGCTTTACAATAATGCAATTCTGATACACAAAATGCTTTACAGAGTGGTTGGAAAACAGAAACCCACTTTTGACAACATTTTTACCTGCTTCCAAAAACCATTTCAAACTTTAATTTACATATTAGTATTAAGGTGGAGACATTCATTTATAAGTGGTGAAAAATCGAAGAAAAGGTGGAAGATTAAGTTTTTATTATGAATAAAAGTGGCCAAACCTATATTTTATCCAAGGATGACTCGGTTTTTACAATACCCTTAAAGTCATTACCCTTACTCCCTTTTACTTAATTTATAATGCAATAAATGTTGAAACATGTTAGTATGTTGTAGATTGAAAGATATTGCACAGTGTCAACACCCTGTATTATAAATATTTTTTTTCCATACAGCTCAATACTCCGTTGAAATCAATATTCTATTATTGACACAGATAAAGAAAGTTTACATATGCATTGTGTTATAGGGCTAGCACCTGCAACTTAACTGAATGGGCTAAACGTGTTCCTTTATACCTATAAAGTATTAATTGTCATTCTCAAAATTAAATATATCACAATTGTTACTTTGGATTTCAAAATCTTTACTTTTAAAATGAAGTAAAAGATATCCACAGCAAGCTGCAAGGCCCCGCTAATTAGTGTATTGCTTTTCGAGTGAGTGTACTGGAAACAAAACCCGGGTTTTACCTGAAAACAAATCGATTTTCTTGTAATAGAAACATTATATGGGGTACTAGAGCATGCACAAATCGTAATAATGTGTAGAGTATAGAAACTCTGTTGTATCTCATATGATAGTCATGGTATGCTTAGCCTGAGTCGCTCGGCCTATCTCGAACAAAATCGCGATGCGTAGCTGTTGAAAAACGAGAGGATTCGCTGTACTATCACGGCAATTTTTGACACGAAGATATGGGGATGATGACGATGTGCATTGGGCTATTTCAGTTGAAATCTATACACCCCCATGGAAGAGACATGACCTTAATCTCCCACACAGGAGGTTTAGATTTCAAATGCCTTCAGGTAACCCCATTTGAAATTCACACTCCCTGGGTGGGAGATTAAGGTCATGTCTTCCACAGGGATGTATGAATTTCAACTGCAATAGCCCATTGTTGCCTACCTAAATAATTTCCTCTTTAACATGCACTTAATTAATTGCTAGTGTGAGCTTTTCAAATCACATTGCTCAAGCTTGCATAATTGCCTATCATGATCGGCTAATCTTGTGTCCCGTGCAGCTAGTCAACATGGTGCAGCAATTAAACTTACCAGGGAGGGAGTTTCTAATTGTAGCTAATAGTCAAAAATCGGACATTGCGTTACTGAAAATAAAACTTCGCACAAGGTTTAAAATGACGCGAAACGACATTTTGCTAAAATTGACATTTTAAGTTTAGAAACACTGAATATGCAAATTAGTCATTAGAAATGCCTTAAATACACATTTCACCATTTCAGTTTTCCCTTAAGCATATATATTCTCATTATGCTCGTTTTTTCGTTTAAAGAGGAAGCCCCGCCAGAGCAGTTCTTCTGGGGTGATCAAAACCTGCCTGGTTATCAATTAATCAGTGACGAGGTTATATATGTATTTGACAGGTGTTAATTGATGTTTTAATGTTATTGCATCAATTAGCACCCGTAAAATTCAGAGATAACCTTGTCACTGATTAATTTGATAACCAGGTAGGTTTGGTTTGTTTCGCCCCAGAAGAACTGCTCTGGCGGGGATGTCTATGAGTACGACTGTTACTATATCCTTTTTAGATGAATCTATATACAAATTAATAATTACCAAACAACAATAGTGAATTTATCTCTCATGATCAGTCAGTGACCCAATATACTTCAATTGGGTTTGTTTTTGGGAGCAACATCCGTTGTCAACATAATATTATCTGCAATCCTTATATTATACAAGAATTACAAGGGAAGTTCATCGTGTGGTTCGTCTTCCTGCATATGTTTCAAGTTTGCTTCTACGTATTGTCTGGTATGAAGTGGCGGCTAGTAGTGTTCCTGTAGGACCTGTTGACAAATATCTAAAAAATAGATGATCATGATGAGTAGCAAAACACCCCCTCGACACACACCACCCCACACCCCTACCGGAACACTCCGTCGCGGCAATCACAACATTATGCCTCATGTGAAGAGCATATTTCCAAACCGTGTTAAGTCCACAACCACAAGTTTCTCATTTACTTGTGTGATAGAATCACAATTTATACTTAGACAAGTTTGACATTAGCAACAATGAGTTGTACTATCAACAAGCAATTAATTACATCAAAAGTTGATATTGACCATAAAAACGAACAAAAACAGCCGACACTCAATACGCGATATTCAAAATTCCCTGGCGCCGAAATTGTCCCAGTAATGCAATGAAGGCTGATAACAATTGAGCACAAATAATCATGACGTCATTGCACTGAACAATTTGGGTGCGGGAATTTTGAATATCGCGTGCTGTTTTTATTCGTTTATATGTTCAATATGTGTTTGTTTGAAATAAAACCACATGATTCGTGCTTGATAATTATTTTTCTAACATACATGTACAAGGCATAATGTTGTGATTGCCGGAGTCATCCTTTAACCCACACACCTACTAAAAATCGAGCAAACACAAAACTCTACAACGACTTGTTACACATTTTACTGATGACACTAGGGACTATTGTACTTGTACATGGAGCTTGTGTCACGTTCGTACAAAATAGTAACGTTAGTGTGACGTCGCTAATTAATACGTTAGTAATCAAACCGTTGAACAGCATTAAAATGACATCACTAGTACAAACGCCGCACACACGCACAAGATTCAAAATTTTCGTATCCCAAAGTGCATGTCGTTCTGTGTATTTATGATGCATGGGCGTAGCAAGCGGGTGGACAGGGTGGACGAAATCCAGGGGCCTCGAGCAAAAGTAAAAATGGGATAGGGCTGATAAAGGAGATGTAAAAAGGCCCCTGCACTGCTCCTTGTCCATGGGCCCCCGCGGATCTTGCTACGCCCCTGTCGGCATGATCAATAAGCAACGATGAAATATTGAGGAAAAACCTTCTCAAATTAAACGGGAATGCCTAGAATGGAAGCAGTACATAAACGTTAATAATTATTATAAATTGAAAAGGATGCTTCCTGTAAGGAAGATATTATAAGGAACAGTACTGTTTGATATGTGACATGGTAACTCGACTTTCTGCTTCTAATACATTTAACCTTCGTTAATCCGTACATCTGTGATCCATCTTTTCCCGGATAAATCACTTTCTCCACGCAGTCCTTACAAATCTGTGGTTCTCTTAAATGCCCAATGATTCACCTGGCATAAAAAAACGGGAACTAATTGATATGTGTGTCGTCTCTTGGTTTGTGGTGATATGAATTAAACGGAGGTGTTTGATTGTGTGCTTAATAATTAAGCAAGAGTTTGAGTGACAATTCTTGCTAATGTTTATATTCTTTTGGTTTTTCAAGTGATGCAACTTTGCTTTAATTTTACTTTTACTTTACCTAACTTTACCTAAATGATGTAAACTTGATCTACAAGCGTCAAAAAGAAAACAAATGAACGAAACTACAGGAAGTTGGTGCACTGGGTTACGAGACAGGATCGATGAGACACTCTGATAGGTATTATTATATTGATAATTGCCTATTTTCGTGCTATTGATACTTGCCTGTTCTCGTGTTTTCCTACGCGTAAAACTTTCCCCATTGTTTTTAATTTGCAAATCCAGAACAATGAATCCATTTATTATACACCCCTATTACTTAAGATGATTTGGACACTCCAAGAGTTGTTATTTATAAAAATTTGACATTTTGATTTCGCTTATATCATGCTGACACGTGACATAATGGTATCTTGTGCAGGAGTGCAACAACCTTTCAGATTGTTGAAAATGAGCATTAACAGAGCGATTACGCGGGAAAATTACAGATTGTGTAAATATGCCATATTCAACCAGTCAAATATTCAAATATATTGTGTAAGTGCACAAAAGAAATAACAAATTGCACGGAATTACGAAAAATAAAAAATAAATGTTGGTATTTATACGTGAACATGTGCCAAAGCGTTTTACATTTATTCCGCCGTCGTTAGAATATGTCAGCTGCCATACAATGCCCAAGGCATGTTCATACCTTTGGGCGGCGTTCAATGGACAGTATTCATAACAGCTCCCCATTTCACACCTGGGTGGAGAGGAGTAATCGAGATAAAGTGCCTTACTCAAGGGCACAACACGATGGCGTCGCCGGGGCTCAAACCCGCAACCTTCCGATTATGAGTCGTAGCCCGTTCCGCTCGGCCATCGTGCTCCCGAAAAACTGTTACAAAATGTCGCCGAAGTGCGAAAATAGCACATCGTGTGAAGCTTTAGGAATGTTGAAATTGGACAAAACTCCAAAGACCTGTAATAGTTACCAAACTCTATAGCCTTAAACAAGTCAAATATTAAAGTATAATCATGCTGCACATAAAATGGTAAATTGGAAACTTATCGTCAAAAAAGTACAAAGTAGCGACGATCTTATGAGTACTTGTATACTGTCTGTACTGTAAGACTGGATCGGTTCGGATCTTACGTAAATACCACCTACTCCATGATATTGGCCTAAATATGTGTCAAGGCGTTGTCGTTACAGCCTCGAAGACACAACAACATGACAGATTTGCTTCGTCCAATAATGCGTTGACGCAGGCAAATCGAAGCTGTAAATGCACTGCCTAATGCACCGAGCAAAGGACGTGATGTAAACCGCGCGATAATGGCCAAACGTATTTGATCCGTATCTCGATAGTTCCGATGAAATTGCATTAAAAACTGTAAAAAAAAACGGTTCGTATGATGATTCCGCAATATCTAGGCGTTTCTCGTGCGTCGTGAAATTTGCGTCAGAAACCCAAGATCTTTTTGACAATAAACTCGACCTGGAAAAAAATTAGCCGGATGCCGACCCATTGTTACTGGCCCTATCGTTTCCATATATCAATTAAACATCTATTAAAACCAGACGATACCAACCCCGCATCCTGTTTCTATAAGCTTTATGCTTATAAGTTGTAGCATATAGATAAGGTCTTTGGTAGTCCTGCACTTGCCATTATTGGAGTCAGTGTCATCATTATACAAAGGCACGTATTGTAACAGCTAGCAATTCAAGGCAATAAACTGAACTACAACTGATATTTTACAGCATGCAAGGCTATCCAGTTGTGGAATCACGATGGATTTCTGATGTTTAAATTGAGAAAATTAATGTGATAAATGGACATGAACATTGGAACTCATTCTGCGTACGGGTACCGAATTGATGTCATTATAAACGGAGATATTGCAATCAAGAAACTTTTGATGCAGCGTCTGCTAACGAGTTGGAGTACCCTGCAGCATTTTAACATTCGCAAACTTCAATATATCGGTATTTAATAAGCTTTTCAATGATCAAAATGGAATACTTTACTTACTGCATGACTATATTGACTGTTCTTTCTCTGAGGTTCCAACCCTTGAACGCGCAAAGTGCATCGCTGTACTTACCGCAAGGTGCCGTTCGCGAACGTGACGATAGCGCGACTTTAACTTGTCAAATCAGCGATCCACCGAGCACTTACGAAATCGTATTCTCGCGAGAACTGAAAACCGGTGCTCAAGACATTTTATTCATCCATGAAAGAGTACGATCTGACTTAAGACAAAAGTATTCAGTTTCCCGTAAAAGTCAACATTCGTACAGCTTGACAATATGGAATGTTTCACTGGTTGACACAGGGAAATACGCTTGCCGGGTGGGTGTTCCAACAAGTAGTTCTTCAACAAGCTTTGTGGCCACTGGAACTGGAACTCTCGACGTGTTTTATCTCCCAGATACGTCAGTGAGTCCACATTGTTCTATAATAGACTATAATCCGAACAGGCCGCCTCCTAAATTGGGAGAAATATTTCAGTTACAGTGTTTGTCGCAAGCAGGTAATCCAATTATAAATATGGATTGGAAACAGAATGGTAAAGGACTTATTACAAATTCAAGAGCTTCCAGACCTTCTTCAAGTAATGGTATTGTTGTTTCGGTATTAGATGTGACTATGTTACCAGAACACTTAACAGCAATCTTCAGTTGCGAAATCACTAGTTCTGGATTTCCCGATTTCAGTAAAACCTGTACCATTGGTCCATTTGTATCTTCCTCTGCAACAACCCAATTACCCGTTTCTCACAATGGAACAACTGTACTTATAAAGAAGCAAGAGACCATAGGACGGAATAATGAAGGAATTATGTCAAAAATGAGGATACCATTGTTTGCAGGAGTTCCTGTGGCTCTTCTGTGTCTGTTTCTAATCATAGTGATCGTTATTGTTGTAAAACGTCGAAGATCATCACCTGTGGAAACAAAGAAGCAAAGAGATAGCCAAGCGCATCTTGTTACTGTTGGTATTAAAAGTCAAAATGGGGACATTGGAAACACAAAGGAAGATGATAAATCAGTCCAGCACATAGTAGCTCCTAATAGTGGACAACTTTATGCTGTGATGCGAAAGAGCAAAATTGAAGAGGAAGATGTCAATTGTAACAATGAAACTGTGGACAAATCAAAAACTTTACCAATTATTTCTATCGTTCCAAAACAAACAAAATCCTACCCACCACCGCCTGCCTATCCGACAAAAACGGAACAAAGTGAACTAAACAAAATGATTAACAAAAAGAGCGGCTTTAAAAAAGCTGGTAGCCAACGGCATAATTACCAAAATACTCAGCTGGAAGCATCTCCAGGTTTTCAAAGGAGAAGAACACTTGGAGCCGATGTGGCCTCACATGAGTATGCTACGCTGAATGAAGTTGCCGCCATGTCGGGTCACGGTTCAGGTCAAAGTTCACCGATGACACCTCGTTCTAAAAGAAGTAATTCTACGGGACCATATACCACTGTTAATCTATATTGAAAATGATAATGCTACTGCAATCATGCCAAAATTGATATATTTACATAATTATTTTTATGATTAAAAAAATATAATTATTATGTAATTGTGAGAGTCCATATCATTAGGGCCTATTGTATATAATATTTATTGTTATTACAATTCAAGTAAAAACATGCACATGTATACTACCCGTGCATTGTTGTATGAAAATGTGGTGAAGTACACAAAGAAACTGTTTAAGTCAGAAAAAAAGCAGACGTGTACCAAAAAAAGAGAGACAAATTATAAACTGCCATGACTGCAATCTGTAAATATTGTTCTGCCTTGCCTTGCCATGAAGGGCACGATTTAACATTGAACAACTCGAGATAATAGATAAAGACTGCATAATTCTGGGAAAACGTTGACACAAACAATATTAATTGAAAACCTTGCCCTATCAAAATTGGATAGGCAAGTGAAACATTCATTCAATGTATATGTGAAGCACAGACTCCACCTGCATGTATCTCCCCTTTCCCCGCTCCCCATCTTTCAATTCGGAGGGTCTCACGGACGTCAGTAACAAAAAATATAAAGAGATTACAACAATTTGGCACACACAATATAGCACAATGTCTGTAAAATGTTATTTGTTGTAATACGTTCCTGTTTTAATCATTCTTAAGGCCACAAACCAAAAGTCCGATGACGTCCTATGCACGAAAGTCCTTTCGTTAGATGGGAGGAGGTCAAAAGTCCGACAACTAAAAGGTAATTAAAATATCGGTTAACGATGATCATTTGAGCATGATTTGAGTTTGGAATTTTTCAATATTTCACACTTACGTTCCAGGGAGGGAGGGATGGGGTCAGCCCCCTACGAAAGCACTTTCGTCTATTGGACGTAATCGAACTTTTGGGCTGTTCTCTATTGTTGCTATATATATTGTTTGATGGTACTTTGGCACGTGCAGGATGTGGAATTTACACTTGTTAACAAAACTAATAAACGCAAAACGGACGTTGAAGTAGTTTGGATTTCCATCATAGCCTACAATTCTGATCTCCTGACAATGCTTCATGCGTTGGTTATGAATTTAATCTTCTTATTTTTATTATCATATTCAAAAACCAACACGTTTGTTTCCCGTCCATGGGCTAAAAACCTAAAGTGAAATGCGTGTTTTTATATTATTTTATTTTTATAAAACCATGCATGATGTATGGCAGTAACATCATTATGCTTGAAATCACTTCCTATTACAAAATATTATGGTTAGAAAAGAAAATCATAGATTGCTTTTCAAGGGTATTTAGATAGTGATTGCACATTGCATGTAAATTAATGTTTGAGAAAACAATCTTTTCAAACATATTTCTCATCTTTTTTATGCTTGAAAATATATTTTTTGGGAGTTTTCAAATAAATTAAAAACACAAAATTCAAATTGCTCCCAAAAATGAAATGCGCGCACGGGAATTAAACTTGTTTTTGTTTAAAGCCTAATCTCTAGTTTGGGGATTTATTGTTGAAAAGAAGGAATAAAAAAAGAAAGAAAGAAAAACAAAACAAAAACAAGACAGCACCTGAACACCAACAATAATATCAGGCGGGCCTAAGTGCTTCCTGTGTCACCAACAGCAACAATATTCAACAATTAATACCAAAAAATATTGGTCGTCATCGATAACGTCGACGAGGACAAAAACGGAATACAATAAACAACAACAAAGCATTAGCATCACCTTTATAAAAACACATTCACTCTTAGAAAAAAGTGCAACTTTGAACCTTTTTTGTCCTGTATACAGAACCCTAAGCAGTGATACAGTTCTATAGATAACTTTAAAAAGTTCTATTAAATAGGCATAGGGGCGTTCTAATTAATTAATTAATTCAGTTAAGAAAAGTAAAAAGTAGTGTTAACCCTTTTTGGTACTTAAAACTCATTTTCTTGGATAAAGAACCTTTTTTTTTCATTCCTCGTGTGTGTCAACTTTATTTAATTTGAGGACAACACTTCCATAGTTCAATGACCCTCCCGCTCCCCTTATTCAATGTTGTATACCAAACGCCTCATTTTTTAAATGGGCTATATTTTTGCTCCAACATTGGTTGGTGGGGGAGGAAGGGGATTCGAAATAGGTTGGAAACTATACAAATAAAATATCACATGGTGAACTTCATAAATGACCGGTTTTATTGAACAGAGGGCGCGAAAAATGAACAAGTGTCCCAGGGAAATTTGCACGTGATTGTAGCTGGGGATTTTTTTAGTGATAGTGGGGAAGGTTTGTTTTAGTGATTATGAAGAAAGTTTTTATTTTTGCTCATATAGTGTGGGAAGGATTAAAATGAATTTGTGTCTCTTCACATGACAACGCACAGACGGCGAATGTCATGATCGAGCCGGCAACTTGTGAAACCGCCCGGCCATATGGCATTTTCCATATACTTGGTTAGTTTTGTGGGGTTCATTATCGAACCCAAACGGTTTTAGCTTGTATTTATATTATTTATTAACATAGGCCTATTTGTTTGTGATATTTCAAGCGTTTTAAAATTTCAAAATAATCCCATTCAATTACACGGTTGACGATGAAAATTTACTGAATTTAGAGAATGCACGGCGACCACCACCTGACAACGCAGTGCGGCCAGTGCCAGTTTCATTTTGGGGTTACTACATTAGAAGCATTAGAAATTATGGTGCAACAAAAAAAAATTACATTGGTGGAAAATACCGAATACTGTAGTTGGGGGTTGACACCCCCCCCCCCCCAACTCAACACAAAAAGTGACTACCATGAGAGGTGCCAAATTGCGCGGAAAGGGGTTATTTTTTTACCAGTATCAAGGACCTCGAAATTGGCAAAATAGGGGGGTATTTAATTTGCACTGTCCGTGAAATTTGACAGTGAAATCAGCAAAATAGCCATTATTTTGCTTGCTTATTCTCTCAATTTTATTCCTGGCTTGCATTGTCCGCGAAATTTGAATAAAAGGGGTAGGCCTACTTGAAAATGGTATGTCAATATTTAGTGTCATTGATAGGGGGTGTTTTAAATTCTAGTCATTGAAAACCATAAAAAAGGGGTTGTTTTGGCAAAATTTTGTCCTCGATTTTGCATGAAAAAAGGGGGGGGGGTCAATTTGATGTAAAATCATTGCAAAATGGGGCTTTTGTTTTTAGCTTTTCTCATGGTTTGTGTTGAGTTAGGGGGTGGCGGGGGTTGACAGTTCTCTGAGTGTCCCTTTAAACTCATTTTATCTAGGTGACGAACTTTAGTCTACAGTCTCGTTTGATAAAATACCACTGTATGTTACTTTAACTTGAGATAGCACTTTTAGTCACGGAAATAGGAAAAACAAGGGCTCTATAGCAGTGTATATAAACTGGAAATAATTCACCCATATCACCGTGAATAGAATGACCTAACCTTGAAAACAATCACTCCACCTTGGATAAAATACAATGCAAATTCACTTTTTGTTTTTGGACCAACTTGGTCTATAATACTGTAAAGCAAGTACACGTTGACAGTAATTATTATGCTTGTTTATTCTCTCATTTTATTCTTAGCTTTATTCGGATGGAGACACTGTATGTGCATGCCATACCATGCAGTAATGCACTGCAAAAACGCTGTTTAAAAAAGTTGTTTAAAAATCAAGTTGTTTAAGTGCCAGGCTAGGCTTAAACAACATGAAAACATGCTTAAACAACTTGTTTGTTATGTTCAATGCAATGATTATGAAGTAGGGCACCCAAATAAAGTTAAGTTTTAAACAGCGTTTTAGCAGGGTCATTAGCCCGAAAACCCAATAATAGTATTATAAACCCTTATCCTCACCCTTGTCCTAACCCTAAACTTCACCCTAACCTATAACCTAAGCCCAAATCCTAACCTTTGCCTAACCCTATCCCTAAAACTAATCCTAAATCTGTAATGCTAACCCTAACCTTAAGCTTACAAATAAGGCATTGATAAGTTTGGTTTCTAGTTTGTGGTAGTAATGCAACATCAATAATTATTGTTGGTTTCAAGTGTGATGGACTGATATGGAAGACGCCCTGTGTACCAAAATCGTTTGGTGACTGATCCAATGCCTAAACAAATAATGTTATACCGGTAAATCGGGAGACTTCTTTTCTTTTCCACATTCCAAAACACACCCAAATTGTGTGATTTGGGGGTACATTTACCAATCATGTTTCAAAATGCGCCACAAATCTAACATATGGGTGCAAGGAGTTCCCGATTATATATATAATTTTCTCAAAAAAAAAACAGTACATTTCGGGTTACATCAATATAACATTTTTAGCCTTTTAACTATCGTGATATCGTTATGCAAGATAAAGAGCTATGAAGGGGAATAAAAATAGGCGATACTATTTTGGTCATAAATTGGTGAACGTTACCATGTGGCTTAAATGTGAACTTAAATAGCACCCTCACGTTATATGGAAATAAAGGTTTCGTACTCCTGGCACTATAGAGGACGTTTCCTATCACTTTCAATCGGGCAGACCTCATTGCATTGGGCACTATATAGAATTGAAAAGTATGAGTTTGGAAATCCCTCTCTTTTTGGACCCACTATGATAATATTTTTGAAAATATCCTAAACAAGTTAATCGTGTTAAGAAATAAGAGTCATTTACTAACCTTGTACACCCTTAAACCTGCGTATTGCATGAATGCAATAAAATTATATTTGTCATGGGGCCCTATTCTTCCTTGTTATGTTCAATGCAATGTTTATGAAGTAGGGCACCCAAATAAAGTTAAGTTTTAAACAGCGTTTTTGCAGGGTCATTAGCCCGAAAACCCAATAATAGTATTATAAACCCTAATCCTCACCTTAATCCTTGTCCTAACCCTAAACTTCACCCTAACCTATAACCTAAGCCTAACCTTAGCCTAACCCTATCCCAAAAACTAATCCTAAATCTGTAATGCTGACCCGAACCCTAACCTTAAGCTGACAAATAAGGCATAGACCCCTAAGTTTGGTTTCTAGTTTGTGGTAGTAAATATGCAACATAATTATTGTTGGTTTCAAGTGTGATGGACGGATATGAAAGACGCCATGTGTACCAAAATCGTTTGGTGACTGATCCAATGCCTAAACAAATAATGTTATCATCGGGAGACTTCTTTTCTTTTCCACATTCCAAAACACACCCAAATTGTGTGACTTGGGGGGTACATTTACCAATCATGTTTCAAAATGCGCCACAAATCTAAAATTTGGGTGTAAGGAGTTATATATATATAATTTTCTCCAAAAAATATGTCGGGTTACATCAATATAACATTTTTAGCCTTTCAACTCTCGTGATATATCGTTATGCAAGATAAAGGGGAATAAAAATAGGCGATACTATTTTGGTCATAAAATTGGTGAACGTTACCATGTGGCTTAAATGTGAACTTAAATAGCACCCTCACGTTATATGGAAATAAAAGTTTCGTACTCCTGGCACTATAGAGGACGTTTCCTATCACTTTCAATCGGGCAGACCTAATTGGGCTCTATATGGATAAGTATGAGTTTGGAAATCCCTCTCTGTTTGGACCCACTAATGATAATATTTTTGAAAAAATTCTAAACAAGTTAATCGTGTTAAGAAATAAGAGTCATTTACTAACCCTTTACACCCTTAAACCTGCGTATTGCATGAATGCAATAAAATTGCATGTTTGTTTGTAGTTATGTTTGCTCCATGCCAGGGGGCTCCAAGTTGAGACACTCTTGGGTCCTGATGAGACCATCAGGCTCAAACAAAATGTTCAAGTTAAACGAAAAGCCTATAGGGCCTAGGCTATAATCATGCTGGCTGCTAGCATATATGGGAAATAGAAATTCCCTTTAAAAGGGAAGGCCAGCCTCAATGCAGAAGAGGTCTTGTAAATAGTTTGGGTCACCGTGAAAGGCATTTTTAGGATCACGCTTACATCCATGTTACATGACAGTTCACCAAACCATCAATGGTGAGAACATGCACACTGAAACAGCAAAAAACATTAACTCCTATAACTCCTGTCAACTCTTTAATTCATTACTCCAAATTGTTCTGTATTTTTGTCTTTACTGCTTTTTACCCATGCTTATTATTAAAATCAAAAAATACACTGCAGTTGTTAGTTAATTCGCTATGTAAACTCAGCTTACATGCACATTTTATTTTAAAATGATTTTATATTATTTCGCAATGTATAGTTTACTATAAAGTAGATAGTGGCAAGCACATGATAAAGGACTGACCATTCACTACAATCTTCACTTCTGTATTTTTTGAATGTGTTGATTGTTAGTCCGAAACTCCTGCAAAGCTATGGACATGGCATCTTACCTACTCCATTCTGTAATAGTCTGCACTATGTGTTTTCTCAGTCTTCAATCATTTTGTTGAATGTAATTTTATGAATCAAATAAAAAAGATAGAAAGTGGCCTCACTTTAGTTATGTGTCATTTTACAGTATTTATAATTTATAAAGTAAGACAATAATTTATTTATTTTCTATAAGTGCATGTCAAAATATGGGATATATTGTTCAATATTATAGCTAGTCCCTAAAAACTTTATTTTCCATCGGATTTTTCCCGTTGAAAAGACAAAACTGATGTTAAAGATAGCAATAATATCATCAATAACATTTTGAGTCAATTTTATCCATAAAACGATACAGGATAGGATAGATAATTACTTTGACTTCAATGTAGTCCATATAATGAAGATTTTGATTCTACAACATTATTAGATCTGTTATCAACATATCAATTATGCACTCACAGGCAACCAAACATCATGCTATGCTCAGTAGTCCACTGATATGACCTTGTTCCAGTGATCATTCCGCACTAATTACTAATTGTTGACCATGTCATTTTTTTGATATGCTGATTGCTGAACAAGTTTATGTTTATATGTGTAGGCCTAACCTATGATAACTTTTAAGTCATAATTAATTCAAACATAACTTTGGCATTACTCAATCGTTTTCTTTCGTTGAAACGGCAAAACATACTTTCTTTTCCTTGCAAATCGAATTAGTAGACATCAAAAACATTTCCACCACAAGAAGTAAAAAAAATAATTTATACCAATAGAAGAAGGCTATAATCTTAGCTAATCTTTAGTGTACACAAATCCCATCTCAGAATTAGGTACCAGCCCTATGGGCTGGCGAAAAGCAGTGAAAAATAGATGTGAAGATAGAGAACAGTCAAGGAAAAGAAGGTCAGTCTCAACAATCAAGTCAATAATTAATCATTTTCTGTCAGCTTTTCGGTCAATATTAAGTGTCTCCTTGAAATGTGTAACCTTTTCTTCGAGCTTCGTAAGCGGTGTTTGGAGTAAACTTTGCTTTACTTTTGAGTCTTTGAGTCAAAATACTTTTCGATAAGCTATCGCCGAATAACCCCACCCCTTTTATCTGTAAAATGACCTAAATTTGGTAATTTTTTTAGTATTTCTAAATCTAGACTCCTTTTTTGATAATTGTTGTATTTCGGCACTGCTCGGGTTTCACCGGATGACCCCATGTTTCGGTGCCACGCCCAATGATCCCCATTTTTCTCAGGGCTTCTTATTCAATCCTCCCCCTAGTTTTTAATCGCTGCACGCATGCACATCCAGTGACGTCAAGTTGAAGGTCGAGTGCCCCACGGGTTACACTTACACCCCACCTTCATAAGAGAGGGTTTTAACCCTAGAACTACTGAGCCATGTTTTGTAACACGAACTACGAAGAGGGGGCGGGGTTGTTGCGACCCCACCCTACTAATTTTCAATTATAAATGTCAAATACCGCTATATTTGGTATTATTGTATAGCAGTGGGTCTCCTTTATCCACTGATGATCCGCTATGACGTCATAATGTGAGGGCGCCCATGCAAATTGGGGAAATTCTGGCTATACAAAAGTATAGGCAAAATTGATTTTCGGCTAAAAATTCTACAAATATGCGATTTTCACCGAATTTTGTGCTAAATATAATTTAAGGAAATGACTATACATGCTATAAGTCAGTAGCTCTTGAAATAATTTTGCAAGAGCGAAATGAAAATCATTGGTGCCTCACCATCCCCCCCCCCCTCTACCCCCAGGTAAGGTGCTGGGGTGAAAATGTTATCGCCAAAATGAGTGCAATGGATGTATTTACGATTAGCTTAGGTCGTTTGGCCGTAAACTCGTGCATTTTTTATGACAGATAAAAATCTTGGGGTGGGGTTGGTACACCCCCTCGTAGTTCTAGGGTTCAAAACCAAACAACAACATTTAAACGTGATAGGCTGCGGTAGCTACCTGCCATAATGTGTTAATGGAACACTGACTGTTTGGTACACTGTAAATAGATGTACCCTTTTGACATTTTGAAAGTGTAATTATAGACAAAATAGTTCCGTCAATCAAGAATATGATACCGATACACGACAGTATTGAATTAGTACATGAAGTGTGAACTGTAAGAAGCTACCGGTGCTGCGTGCAAAAGCAGATACTTACGCAAAATATGATGTTTTGCATATGCAAAACTACATACTTTATAAAGTAGTATGTACTTTGCATATGCAAAACACATACTTACGAAAAACATGTAGTTTTGCATATGCAAAACATCATACTTTACCGTACTTTACAGTACGTATACAAAAATAGATGTTTTGTATAGAAAGCACACGGGCTGGCTATAGGGAATCAGGGCGCATACTACCAAAGCGGGAGCACACCACTTAATAATGCGCCGTTACCATTCATTTCACGGAGCTTTTTGCAGGTAGCTGGAGGTATTCCAGGCAATTTGGTGTTTGAAACGATTCAAAACAGTCTCATCTCTCGCTTATATCCCTTCCAAACTGACATTTGGCTACACATGTAATACTTTTCTCATTCCAATTTTACTAATTAGGCACGCTGTGTGAAAGACTACGGGTAAAAAACTATCGGGGCAAAAACGTTGGGGTGCATAAACCACGATGATGTACTATTATAGGCCAAAGATACGTTTAAAGTAGGCCTTTATACCAAGTTGCATATGCAAAGCACACTTTTGGAAAAATATGTTAAATTTACATAGACCTAATCATGCAAAATGACATATCTTGCAATTTAGTACGGTATATTAAGTTTTGGCATAATTAGGGGTAAAAGTGCTGCATAAACAGCCACTGGAAATGTAATGTACTATAAGACATAAGGTCTTATTATACATTTATTAATATATTATATTCTAAGTTGCATATTGCATATAATATATGCAGATAGCACACTTTAAAAGTATGTAATTTTGCTTATTTATGCAAAATGACATATTTTACAAAAGTACATGGTTTGGGCAAAAAACGGGGGGGTAAAAGCGGTGTATAAACCCCAACAGAAATATAATGTGTAAGAAAGGTCTTATAATACGTTTATTATTATTATTATTAATAATATAGTATATACTAAGTTGCATTAGCAAAAGCACACACTTTTGGAAAAGTATGTAATTTTGTATAACCATGCAAAATGACATATTTTGCAAAAGTAGCCCATGTGTTTTTGGCAAAAACGGGGGGGTATATATGAAGTTGCATAAGCAAAAGCACACACTTTTCACTTTTGGAAAAGTATGTAATTTTATATAACCACGCAAAATGACATATTTTGCAAAGGTATGTGGTTTTGGCAAAAACGGGGGGGGCATAAACCACCACCAGAAGTATAATGTTCTATATGACATTAGGTCTTATATACATTCAATAATATAGAATATACTTTGCATAAGCAAATGCACACACTTTTTGGAAAAGTATGTAATTTTGTATAACCATTATGACCCTGCAAAATGACATATTTTGAAAAAGTATGTAGGTTGGTTTTTTTTTTGGGGGAGGTGGCATAAACAACCGCCAGAAATACAATGTACTAAGACATTAGGTCTTGTACGTTTATTAATATAGTATATACTTAGTTGCATAAGCAAAAGCACACAATTTTGGAAAAGTATGTAATTTTGCATAATCATGCAAAATGACATATTCTGCAAAAGTATGTGGTTTTGGCAAAATGGGGTAAAAAGCGGTGCATAAACCACCACCGAAAGCATAATGTACTGTAAGACATTGGGTCTTATATACGTTTATTAATATAGTATATACTAAGTTGTATAAGCAAAAAGCACACACTTTTGGAAAAGTATGTAATTTTGCATGGTTTTGGCAAAAATGGGGTCTTATATATTCGTTTGTGTAAGCAAAAAGTTTAAAAAAATGAATTTGCCGTTTTTTAGCCTAAACAAACACCAAATAAATCTGTGAGCTAATCCATAGTTGCACTTCTCACAAATTATGTTCCTTGTGCATTTTTCCACTTGAAAGATTTAAGCCAGCTATATTATTCATTTCTTTCAAAGCACTGACAAGTAGAACAGTATTCAAATAACCAGGAACTACTAATGTTACTCATTGAATCACACAAGTAAACACTTCACAAATAACATTATGTTTTAATAACTTTTATTTCTCAAATCACTGTTGATCGACACAATGTGACAAAAAATTGCAGGTAATACTTTGTTTCCCCCTTGTATTTGGTAATGAAGTGACGTCCGTGATTTTACATGGCCCAAGATTATGTGTATTCACGAAGTGCCCTTGTACATACAGGTAACACAACTTTTAACAGTTTACCCTCATAAATGTTTTTTAAACCGATTATGTAATCATGGTAATGGTGGCATCTTCAGTGTTAAATAAAGGGTTCACAAAAAATAACTCCCCTAAAATTACAAAACACTTCTTTGCATAACTTGGCATGTATTTCGTTGATTTGAAAAATTTAAAACCTGTGAATAAAGGAATCGTTTTCTACCCTCCCAATGTTTTTTCTTTTAAAAATATTTTTGTTTTGGCCAAAAAATAATCACATTTTCCAAAAATGATGCTTTTAGAAAAAGTTGCACTTTTCAACATCCTCATTTATGTCAAAATTAGCTTCAACGAATCATTACTTTGCACTAAACGATGGTTACATGGGTGATTAAGGGATCAGAGACAGAAAGGTAAAGGAAATCAAAACAATTAAACATTGAAATCGAGAAAGTTTTGTACATTACATGTATGGGATGTAGAAAAGTGCAATTTTTTTAAAGCATTATTTTTGAAAATGTGATTATTTTTTACCAAAAAAAAAAGGAATTTGAGAAGGATAACTTTAGTAGGGTAGCAAAAAGATTGCTTTATTCACAGATTTATACATTTTTCAAATCAACAAAATGAATGTCAAGTTATGCAAAGAAATGTTTTGTAATTGATTTTACCATTTTTGACACACAGGCTCAAAAGCTTCTAGAAATACCCCGTACATGTCAATAAATCATTGTTTTAAATTGCAAGATGATTGTATGGGTGACTGGGTTATCGTATACATAAAAATGAAAGAACACAAAAACACCATTAAATCAATCAAAACATTGATATCGAGAATGTTTTTGTAAGTTACATGTATAGGATGTGGAAAAGTGCAACTTTTCTGAAAGCATCATTTTGGAAAATGTGATTATTTTTGGCCAAAACAAACAGATTTTTATTAAAAAGAACTTTGGGAGGGTAGGAAAATAATTCCTTTATTCACATGTTTTTAAATTTTTCAAATCAACGAAATGTATGTCAAGTTAAGCAAAAAAATGTTTTGTAATTATAAGGGGAGTTATTTTTGTGAACCCTTTATGTAATGATGCTTCCCATGTTTCAGAGCAGTTAACAAAAATTTGAAAACTTGAGTTGCAATGGCATGAAATCAGAAGGACTGCTCTTAACTTAAAATAGCTTGAATGGATTTCCTTAAAACACTGAAGATGCACAACATGTTTTTTATATTATGCTTTTTCTGTCGGCTAAAACTACATTAATTTATACAAAAGAAGTCGTATTATCTGTATGTGTGTATAATTAGGGATTCAATCATGTTTCACCGTTGTTCATCACCGATTAACAACGATGCGTCCGCGTCGTCTGAGTGGTTTACTTCGCGAGGGCAGCTTTAGCTGCCCGAGCGAAGTAAACCACGCAGACGCGCCAGACGCGAGTTGTTAATCGGTGATGAACAACGGTGAAACATGATTGAATCCTTTCAACAACGAAAAGAAGCTAAAGATCGTATAATTCACATTTATTTCACGAGGAATGTCAGTTAATCATTGCCACTCAGCCTTACAAAAACTTCGATGATTTCTATGTTGATATCAGTAATAAAACTAAAGAATAAAACGGCAATGTTTAGCCGCTACCTGTAAAATACTGAATTCAACTTGTAAGCATGCATACGCACAAAGGTTCCAGGCATGACGAATTTTACGCGCTCTCGCGTAACGCGTAATCTCGCTCGCGTTCGCGTATACGCTACAGTAAAAGTGTGGATTCATCACGGATTAACAACGGTTGGCTCCTGTACAAAGGTATAGGAAGAGTTGTTGAATGTGTATACACTCTGTAGATTTGGGACAGCAGGTGCGATTCAACAGCAACGTGAGTCAAATATTGTTACCGAGTCGTCAAGGCCAAACACACCTTTCACCCAAATTCACTTCAGAGTGCACAAGAAAACACACTGTTTGAAAAGTTAACAGTATCTGAATAAATGAAAGTAAAACATGATAATCTTCTGATACATAAACATAAATAAATGTCCTGTTCTATAGCACTCTTTTACAAAATAAGATGTAATCTGGAAATTTCCAAGACTAATTTTAAACATTAACCTTTCATATTACACCACTTCCTGGGGAATTTCCAAAATGATGTAATATCCACTTTACATTCTAGGGGATTCCGAGTACATAAATAGTCCTGACTTTGTTTACTGTGATTACACGGTAAAGGGAATTCCCAACTTTCATGAAGTAGCTTTAAATTGTAAGATAAATGATCAAATTGAATTACTCAGTGCTACAGTAATATGTTCTCAAGCAGAAGCAGATGTGTCTAAAGGTTTAAAACCTATGCCTTGGAATGAATTGGATAATGTGACATGTTGTATACATACGCAAAATAACATTGCATAGCTTGAGACGTTTCCAAAACTAGAAAATGATAATTGATTTTAGGACGTCAAGTACAACTCCAAACCCTAGTGGTGAAGGGTAGTAATGTGGAGCATGTGTCCTCATATAAATATCTTGGCACTATGATTGAGGGAGGGCGAGTTAGCGCAGCGGTAGTTCCCTCGCTTTGCACCACTGAGGTCCCTGGTTCAATCCCCGCGCGGCCCAAGGACTCATGTGCACTTGGTTTATCCCGATCCATGTTTGCTCTCGCAGGTTTTCTCCGGGATCTCCGGTTTCCTCCTGCTTTCAAAATCGGTGATTAGTTGTTTCGTTATCAAAAACTTCCTTCACCCAATGGAATTTGGGGAGCTGCAGAAAATGGGTGGATGTTACAATCTAAGTGCGGATAGGTTTGCGCCAGGTTCGGCTGCAACTAGCCTAGTTGATGCGATCTGATTGTGATGATTCACCACGCAGCGAAATTACAGCGCTTTGCATCCTCTGGAAAAAGCGCTATATAAATTCTGAAATTTATTTATATTTATTTTGATGACAAACTCAATTGGCATACACATGAAGATTACTCAGGCGTGTAGCAAGTGGGGGACAGGATGGACGAAGTCCATGGGCCCCGAGGGTTCAGGGGGCCCCGAGCACAAAAGCGAAAATTAAATAAGGGCTGATAATGGAGAGCAGGGCCGGATTTTTATAGCATTGGGTCAGATGGGCCCGGGTCCAGGGCAATTTTGCCCCCCCCCCCCAAAAAAAAATTGGGGGCCCCCAAAATTGCCCTATGCATCTTTCTTGTAACCCCAATAACAGCATCTTTTTTGGTCAAAATAGGGCAAAATTGTAAAATTTTCCGCGCTTCGCGCTCATTCAAATTCAAAAATTTATGTTGATCTGGGGCCAAGATAGTCTGAAATTGAATTCAACAAAATATGTTAGTCCCCCTTAGGTAAACCAAAACTTGGCCACTGACTTGAGTGCACATGCCTTCCTCGGGCTGTGAGTTCAGGGCCTCCAAATTTTGGCCTGGCCCAGGGGTCCCAATAATGTAGGTAAATCCCGCCCTGGTTAAAAGGGCCCGTACTGCTCCTTGTCCATAGGCCCCTGATGCTCTTGCTACGCCCCTGAGATTACTTGATCAAAGACTGAACTCTAGAATCACATTGGCACCTCATTCGCTAGTCAAACTGCGTAGCAACGTGTGACCTACAATCCCGGACAAAATGTGACCGTACACCACGAATGAGCCGTAAATGTCCTCAATTGTATTCTGAGTTACAGTGTAAAATGGGCATGAAGGTCATATTCATAGGTATTTCTATTTGGTGCTACGTGTATCTCATTAAATGAGGTACATTTGAGGACATTTACGGCTCATTTGTGGTGTACGGTCACAAATGTGTTCGAACACCCAATTCCCCTGTTCTTCTTAGTACAGTGCGCACGCTATATGAGTCACTGGAAACTAAGGATTATAGTAGTGTTATCTCAATGTTCATCTTCAACACACGTACCCTTCCCCTTTCCCCACCAAACAATGTTGGGAGAAGATATGGTGAAGATGAGCATATTGGGCATGCAAACATTATACAGGGGTAGAGAGGTCAACCATTTCCAATAAGCCCTTAAAAGTGTTCGAATAATTATTTCTAAGATTGTAGTTTTTTTATGTGATAATCAGACAAAGCAGAAGGACATCGACACCGCTGAAGTAATTTGCTGAATAGTATAATAAAGTATTACTTGACTTGTCTGGACTTGACTTGGCTAATCATCAGCATTCGAAATAGGGCCAGTCAGCAGGCCATTGACCTGTAACTTTTTGGCCTGGCCGGTAACTTTTCTGACTGGCATCTAGTTGCCGGCCCGGCTGGCCGGTAACTTTTTAAGGTCAAGCCCGGCTGGCCTGTAACTTTTAGAGGCATATTTCGAACACTGCTAATCATTCACAAAATCTTAAGAAAGGTTATATTATAGTTCACATTATTTGCCAAATATAGTTTCCATATGTTTTAAGAACATGCTTCTCATTCTAATAGGTAGGGATTTGACTTGAATTTATAGCCACATTGTCAGCTTTACAATGAGTTCTGCTAACACTGGTAATATGAAATGACCAGTCACTGAAACAAATCCATGTAAATGTGCTGGTCTTAAAAGCCTTTCATTTAAAATAGATAAAGTGAATGTATTTGTTCATCATATTTATGCAGCTTGTATCATTCATTTTATACACATCTGTGGATGTTGACGATTGAGAAAGTTTCACCTCTGCTAACATGACTGACTGTGTCGCTGCGGATGTTGTCACTTGTTCCTTGTAGCATCAACGAGGGCATCAAATGATTCTATGGATAAAAAGAGTCACAGAAAGAGAAGATAGTAAGAAATACATACATTTGTACAATTGACTGTGGATACTCATGAATGTGTTATTAGCATTTTGGAACAGTTATAATTAATGTAACTTTATTTCCTGATCTGCTTGTACTGCATGTTAGCCACACTCCAGCAATAGTGGAATTCCTTTCTTTTGTTTGAATAAACATAGTTCAAAAGCATTTGGAACCGGGTTGCTTTTGTATTACATTCACCTAGTTTTTCGAAAATGGCATGCATAAGAATATTTGTGTTGCGTATCTGGATAATATTGTTTACAGAATTGCTAATATAACTGGAATAAGAATAATACAATAATTTCAAGGCTTTATTGGACAAAGCAACTTCAAATAGTGCAATAGGGGTGACCGAGCAGTGTTTGCCCTTTTTCTGACTAGTCTAGGGATGTCAATTTTAAGGTTAGAAGGGACCTGACTGAGCCATATGAAAGCCATGTGTCTTGGCTACATACAAACCTAATCTCAGGACTGCAAGCCTTACAATAGTAAAGGAGACAAACAAATTTGTGAAGCGGGGCAGGGTCACCCATATGCATATGGTGGGCTCAGTGGGGCCATAAAAAGTTAAAAATACTGCATATAACAATAACTATATTAAAACAAACGTTTAGTAAAGGGTAAATTGGGCAGTCATTTACTTCCGGGGAATCCATATTAAATAAATTGGAAGAGAATAATGTACGCTAAGTCCAAAATGAGCTAAAACTTTATTTACAGCTTCGGGGGATTATGGTTTAGGACATGAAATAGTGCAATGAGATTTCAGTTTACATGCACTACAATCGTGCAAATCATGTTACAGTTGTCATATTTGGCAGATGAATAGTATTTATGGCCACGCCTTTTGAACTCACCACCCAAAAATGGTGGTTTTTGAGACTCCTTCAAATTGTTATATCTCTGCTTAAACAGGTATTGAAGTGTGTTTGGTGTCATGTTGTAGCTAAATGTGTGCCCTAACAGACCTCCAAAGGAGAATTGTTTATCAGCTAAGATAGTGGAGTTAGAGTTGTTTGAGTTCAGAATGACCGAGGTGGGGGATGAGGCGGTGGCGGATGAGGCGGTGGCGGTATGTGCAAAGTCTATGGGAAATAAAGATTTTGTGTGTGCGTGTTGAATCAACTGATCATATCTTTGCATCCATATGGGCTACAGACATGGTTAAGAGCTCTTTTGAAAAATTATTTATTCTGCTAATTGTTTTTAATCATTTTGAACTCTTTATGATTGGTTTAGTCTATGAAATGCAAACTTTTATGTGCAAAACTACCTGTTTTCATACTAAACACTGTAGTAAGCAATGCGGATGTCTTCAAAATCTAAAAGTTGCCCTAAATTTTTAATTACTTATCCTATCATAGTCATAGTTTACATTTTCTGAGAGGAAATTTGATGAGGAATCTAATTATGGACTTACTTTTTTGTATGGGTTAGGGGTAAAATGTTTCAATTGTAAAAACATTTGAACATATTTTGGGACACCCTGTATTCCAAGATTACCAAACAGCTGTGATTTTTTTTCTTCCAAAGTCAGTAGGCTCCCCTAACCTCTAACCAAATCAATGTTGTTTACTTTCAGTTTATAACTGCAAGTTAGTAATAAGCAATGCATTAAGTGACCCATTTTTTATTTGGATTTTTTTATTCCACCCTGTATAACTTCAAGGTCACCCTGTACAATGAGTTGAAATGTGTATATTTAAATTGCTTTTGCCTCCAGCTTTCCAAAAATGTATACTTTTGCTAGTTTAGGGTTGATAGATATTCTAATTTGAAACTTGATTGGTGTAAAAATTCATAATATTTGTGATGTAACGCCAAGGGTGGTGAGTTCAAAACACATGGCCTTATAGTGCTAATTAATCTGGCTATGGAGGCAATTTAACAATAGGGAGGGCCTCTCATTCTACATGTACATGTAGTAGAAAAGGGTCATTGAACTTTGCACAAAGGGTCAAGTTCAAAATTACTCAGTTCAAAACTCACACTATCGTGACTCACTGGTAATTCTGATTCAAAAAAGGTATACTTTGACCAATCTATGATGTACTGTTATGGAGTTATGGGCAAAAGAGTAAAATTGGGACGTCATAGGTCCAATTTTTCCCCGCTATGGGCTAAAATGGAACTTGCTCTGATTTTGATGAAACTATAGTCTCAAATTATTTTGTCTTGTTGCAAGAAATAGTTTTAACTATCTAGGGATTAATAGAGGCTGTCAGCCAATTTCGCCATCTTGTGGGTACAACTGATCTGCGTGTTCATGCATCAGACACTACGCGCAGGTCACAGCTTGCCACACGGCCATGTGTCCTGGACTCGCCACCCTTAACGTTACATCACAAATATTATGACTTTTTACACCAATCGTGTTTCTAATTATCTCCATAATTATCAACCCTAAACTAGCAAAAGTATACATTTTTTTTGGAAAGCTGAAGGCATAAGCAACTCAAATACACACACTTCAATTCACTATACAGGGTGACCTTCAAGTTATACAGGGTGGAATAAAAAGATTCAGATAAAAATGGGTTACTTAATGCATTGCTTATTAGGCCAAAAAAAAAAAAAAAGGTTTGTCTCAAAGCTCACGAGAAATTTAAAACAAATGCAAAATGGGGGAGCCCACTGACTTTTAGAAGAAACCAAAATCACAGCTGTTTGGCAATCTCAGAATACAGGGTGTCCCAAAGTATGTTAGATTTTTTTACAATTCAACATATTTTAAACTGAAACATTTTGCCCTTACCCCATACAGAAAAAGTAAGTCCATATTTAGATTCCTCATCAAATTCCCCTTCAGAAAATCTATACTTTGACTGTGGTAGGATAAGTACCGTACTGACGCGAGTATAGTCCCACCTTCGAGTAAAGTCCCATCCCCAAATTTTCGAAAAATTTCAGAATTTTTTTTTTTTTTTTTTTTTTAAGTTATTTATTTTTTCGGCTTTGGAGTGTCCCAGGACCTAGACCTACATGGTAGGATCATTCATGGTTGACCTAAAAAAAAAAAAAAAAAATTTTCAAGATGTTTTGTATTTATAATATGAAAATTGATACTTTGTATTCATGTCATACTCTATTAATGATTTCAAAATGCATTCAATTTTTTTTTTTTTTTTTTTTGAAATTCGAGTATAGTCCCACCCCCCAATTTTGAATATTGTTCACCCAAAAACGGGTTGTGACTATACTCGCGTCAGTACGGGTAATTAAAATTTTACAGTAACTTTTAGATTTTGAAGACACCCTACAGTGTTTGATATGAAAACGGTAGTTTTGTATGGAAAAGTTTGTATTTTCTAGACTAAACCAATAAGTAGAATTGTTTAGCTGTAATTTCATGAGTCTTTTAGATGCTAAATAGAGTAAAAATCCAATTTACAGTCTTTACAGAAGCAGATTATGCACTAAAAATATCAATCCCATAGAGTTTGTGTGTGCCACATCCCCCACCTCCACATCCCCCACCTCCGCCACTCTGCCCATTCTGAATTCTATGAAGCAGTGTCAGTATTAAAAAAGCTAACGGAATTCTTTTTACTGGGTTGAAAGTGCATTTTATTTAGCAATAAAATGAGACCACAAGCGTGACAATAACTTCTTGCTTGGCAGAGATATCATCACATCATTTAATTTGAGTCGAATTTGGGAAAATGTAACATTGCCACCTTTTTTTAGTGGCGAGTTCAAGACGCACGACCACACATCAACACGGTGATTGCTGTTCACTCATGGAGATCGAACGACGAACGGCCATCGCAGCGTGTACCCACAAGATGTCAGCATTCAACACCACACTGATTATCTCTATTTTATATGCAAAATCTCAACATGAACTATGAAAAGGTCTAGTGTAGGTTCATATGGCAAAGCCCCAAGAAGTTAGAGAATTAACTGAAATTGCAGGGCAAAAATGCAACCTGGAATTATAGAAATGGATACAAATAAACCTGATTGGTGGGGTCCAGGGAGGCATTTATATTTAATACAAAGACCTTCAGCAAAAAATATTCCAAATATGAAAATATAGGGATTATAGGGCTTTTTGAAACTTTCTACGGAAATATAGGAAAATCTTAAAAATATAGGAAATATAGGACCGCTTGCAGCCCTGCTCATAGAGCTAGATGAACACCTTACCTGAGCCAAACACCTGTAAAATGTACAACATTGTCTGATTGCAGCTCTTGTGGGGTTCGACAGAGAGAACAGAAAAGTATTTTTGCAACTGTTACAGCACTCTTGTTGTAGATCTCCTTTCACATATTTAGCAAGCAAAATCTGAAAAAGAAAAAAAAAATAGGTTGAAGAAGAACTTCTCATATATTTATGTTACCATCCACAGTTTGTAGTCTTCCATTCATTTTTTTTTTTGCCTTTAACTATATTCATACATGTTTGATTTTATCTCTGAGCAGCAGCGGACTGTTTGATTTGCCTAGCTTTAAGATAGGAGTTTCTCTCTGTAAACCTGTTGACTCCATATTAGAATTTTTGGCCTCCACACATATGTGGAGCTTGTGTTATCATCCAAATGGATGTTTGTTTTGGCTTGTCCGGGCGGAAGCAAAACCATTAATCTACTCTGCAGCTTAAACTTCAAACTTGGTATGGTGATAGGACATAGTGGTCTAATGTGCTGTATTATAGTTCTATGTCATGTTTTATTTGCATATTTATGAATATTAATAAGCTAATTTGCATATTTTGCCTACATTTTCATAAATCTACTCAGCAGCTTTTATTGCATATTTTACCCACATTTTCATTAATAATCCACTCTGCAGATTTAACACAACATCGCAACAACCAATCAACTTCATTCTTGGTATATTGCGGTAGTATACATGCATGGTGGCCCGATGTGCTGTATAGTTTTGCATCATATACTATTGGCATATTTATGAATATAAACCCTAATGCTAAATATGGTTTTTGGCTATCATGAGCAGTATGTAATTTACTAACTTGAACTTCCAGACCACTATCAATCTGTCAACACCTATGATTAATATTATCCCCAGGTTAAAAAAACCCCTCCACTATGGGCTACAACACAGTTTTATAAATAATTTCATGGGAAATGAGGCTAATATTCTATGTCCACCTCAAGTTAGATATCTCACTGCTGCATATATATTATGAACTATGTCATAGGGACGCAGTGAGGTTAATTTAGTAGCTAGCATTTATAGTCTGCATTTCCATTACCAGGCATTATCCTATCAAATATTATACTATAAAATATTTCTAGTGAAGACAAAGCAAAAGCATTTGCAGAAGAAGCCTGACTTGGAGCTACTTAGGTTCAAAGGTCAAGGTCTAAACTGAATGTATATTCGCTCAGGTGTACCTGAGCAAAAAATATGAAATAAATACAGGCTAGTAGTGAGTACATTGTACATCAAACTGTACATGGTTTTGTATGCAGATATAAGGCAGTTTTGAATACTTTGCACAGTATGCATTTTTGAATAGATTGCATGTGGTGTGGCTATATAGAAGAACGACTACCTGTGCACTTAGCATTACTGATATGCTTCGCCCCCGGGGCTTCGCCTTCGTGACCTGAACTGAGTTACTTGTGAACTGTGGAATCTTCAAATTGGCACATAGTTACGCATTCGATGCTAGAGTCCATTGCCATCGTGTTTTTGGTTGATGCATTGATTTGTACCGTAATTAATATTCATAAAACAGCATTCAAGCTTTGACTATACGTTTGGCAGCCAGAATGGTGGAAACTTAAAGTGAAAGATATCCTAATTAAAAAGGAACATTTTCTAGGGTGAAATTTTGTGTAGAAACTGAATCTGACATAAACATTTTTTATCAACTTGAAAATTTATCAACTTGAAAATTTTCCCCATAACACTGTACAGGCATATTTCTGCCTGAAGTCCCAAAATTTGAGCGAAAATTGGTGCAAAAAAAAAGTCCTTCAAAATGTGGATACTCAGCCCTGGCTAAACAAAAAAACACTAGCATGTATTTTTGCATAAACCGTATAAATTTGTTCCAATAAGCTCCCATGCCCCAATAAGCACCCACCTAGGGTATTTTCAATTAAGGGTAACATTACATGTAATGTTGAAGTGACAGTTAGACGTCAAGTCGTCAATACAGTGAAATAGTTGGAGGACTACAAGTCTAGTGTAAACTTGCAATGCATTTTCTGCACCAGAAAAGCTACTAGAACATCTCAGGACCTATAACATACCTAATTCGTCTCTAATAAACGCCCCTTGCGAAAGATTAGGTAAACCAGGTTAAAAATAACTGTCCACCCAAAATGACTTCGTTAAGTGCCCTGGGTGCTTATACGGTACATGTGTAGAAATTGCATTATATGGCGTATAGGCCTATATATATTGCGTATTTTGCAAAAGTACTGTATACTTTTGCATACATATGCAAAACCACATACTTTTGCCAAAGTTCCGGGTATGTATTAAATACTATGTACATTGTAGTTTTGCACACAGCACATGAGGTAGTTTTCAGTCAATAATGACATAATATACAAATGTATACTTGAATTATGCAAAGTATGCATTTTTGCATATACCGTAACCACTCGGGTATAAGCCCACCCCCCTAGATGGCAGATTTCACTTCAAAAATGGGGGTGGGCTTATACCCGGGTGATTACGGTATGTAAAAATTGCATGCAGGAGAACGACTACGTACACACATGGAAGTATGTTGCAAAAGTATGTACTTTTGTATGTACATAAATTTTGTAAATTGTATACAAAAACACATACCGTACTTTTGGAATTTAGTAAAAGTATGTACTTCTTCCCACGTCTGTCAAAGCGGACACCCTCATGAAATCCCTATTGGTTTGTACAGGGCCTTTCAGTTCAAGAAAATTTTCTCAGCACAGAAAATACCAATTAATTTAGTATGGTAATTTATTTAAAAATTGATTTCCCTGATAAGAAATCGAGCATAAAATTATTTCATCAAGAGTATTTATTTGTTGCATGTTTTGTGATTTCCCCATTGAGTGCAACGGTAAGTGTCCCCTTTGTGTCACACTAGGGGCGAGATGGAATAGCCCAATCATGGCAAAAGTGACATCATGTTGACCGACAGAATCGCAATAAGTGCAATGAATGGAACAACCCTGACCGAGAGAATTGGCTATTTTGAACTGTCGCTTAGTACAATGTACATGTGCATGGCATTCATGCTTAGATTTCAAATGCAATGGTCTCGTAAAGTTTTTGTCAGAGAAGAATTAGGGGTTCATTCATGAAATTGAGGGCCCGCAATTGCCCGCATGATTGATTGTTTATGCCTGAGGCATATGAATAAGCCCCTTTCATACATTCCCAAACATTCAGTGATTGTTTTTCATCAAATAATAACAAAAAATAAGATGTAAGATTCTTAACGCGATTTTCTTGCATTCTTTTCTATACCGAAATCATCACACTGAAGTAGCCGTGCATGAATTAGGGGTTCATTCATATATTTTCATGACTAAATGGTTTTTATTTTTTTTTTTATATGAATGAACCCAGTTCATACATAGGCCTACCAGTACATTTTGTGATTCTTATTTCATAAAAATAATAACAAAAACGTACAAGCAACATTACCGTATATCAAAAATCATGATTTTCCTTCATTTTTCCTACCTGGCGATCGCACATCCGGGACACCGGGCATAAACGCTGTTTATGCCCGGCACTCGACCAATCACGCGCGCCGTTACATAGTGTGAATGTATGAACGCTGAATATGCCCGGCTCTCGACCAATCGCGCGCGCCGTTATATAGCAAATGTATGAATGTCACTTGTTTACATTTTGAGAGCGTGTGCACAGTCTAGAGTATTTACGGAGGTGGGGTACTGATTGGCTGAATCGTAGCAACAGACAGATAATCTGATTAGCTGATTGTGCATCATATCGTTACTCATCGCAGATCGGCGCCCTTGAAGTGAACACAAAGTTCCGCGTACGTCGATCATTAACAGGGCGCTCGCACAAATCTGAGCAAGGGATTGCCGTTGTTCTCTGAAATCCAGTGTAGACTCGAATGTGAAGCTCATCGGTCACTGCGGTGCACAAATTTGTGACTTGACTTCTCGAGCAAGGATACATTTTCAATTGAATGAACACTGACACAGCCTCGTCAGCCTGACATAGTGTGACAATTGTGTAATGTCGAGCCATACGATGGGTGTACTGTACATGTACGTATAGCTGTACACAAACCATGTCATGACATGATACTATGAGCTTAAAATAGCTAATTTGCAAAGAAACTCAAACGCTTACCTGGCTAGGAATGCATCAACCACACCAATTACTTCTCTGGCTTGACTGTAGATTCTCAAAAATTTTGAGAAAATGAAATGTTTTCGAATACACTGCAAAACTCAGCCTTAGGGACGCACCATTAGATACCAAGAGGGGGCTGGGTAGTTTTTTGAAAAAAAAAATTTTGTCGCGCCATCTGAGCAAAAAAAAAAAATTTGCTCCACTTCAGACTAAAAAAAAAAAAATTTGATCCACCTCGGACCAGAAAAAAAAAGATTTGATGTCAAGGGTGAAAAAAATTTGTCACAGAATAGTGAAGAAAAATTAACCTCATATAGCTTTTATATTGCGAATTTGAACCTTTTTTCATCAAGAATATATTTTAGCTTCAAACTGGTACGTATTTTGTGCGCATTTGTTTATGAAAAGTTATTATGTGAGCCGGGTCTGCATGAGTGAAAACACTTGATTCACCAAATTCCACCCCATTGTCAAAATTATTATAGAAATCTGTGCCACATGACTGCTTGAGAGCATAGGCGTAGATCCCGGGGGGATAAATCCCCCAATATTTGCTAGGGGAGGTCCATCATACAATCATCCCCAAAGTTGACGCCTGTATGTGGGCTTCTGACAAAATTAACCTAAAAACAACCAATTTTTGCGCGCTTCGCGCATTTATTCCATATTTCACCAGTTAAGCTTTAATATGCCTAAATATTTCGCGCCAGAAGAGGTTCATTATACTTCAAGAAAATTTTACACATAAAAAAATATTTTGTGGCACTCGAAATTTAGTTGCTACAAAACGTAAAAATGATTAAAAATATGGACAAATTTTTACAACTCGACAAACAAATTGTTGAAAATTAAATAGGACTTTACGATTGCAAAAAAAAAAAATTTGCCTCTCCGAGGTGTTGAAAAAAAAAATTTTGCTTCATCCAGGGGCTAAAAAAAAAAATTTTGCTTCACCGAGGTGCTAAAAAAAAAAAATTTGTCACGACCCCAACTACCCAGCCCCCCCCCTTGATATCAAATGGTGCGTCCCTTAGCGACACCGTCGTGTGGAAATTTTTCATCATTGCGAAGGGAGACAAGCTGTGTGATGATAAAGAGAACACACCACAAAAACCTTCTTCGCATTGATTTTATACACGTAAAGTTATGAAAGTAGAGTTCACGTTTATGTGCAAAAGTAGATATTTTCCCAGTTTTAAAGTATAAATTATGTATATCATCTTAGAGAAGAACATTTTGCATACCATGGTATGCATTAGCTTTAACATTGCTCGGCTACTTGTTGAGAAAATCAGCGATACATAAAAAGACCGATTTGACGACTGCTAACTACATTTTCCCCTTGTGTATTCATGCGCAGATAGTCTTAAATATTGCCCGAATATTCCCGTTTCTTTTTAACCTGTGTGACATTCACATTAAGAAATTGTATTTAAACACGATTTTGAACACTAAAATTGCTAATATTATATCAATTTGTCACATTTTGAATGTAAAGATGGCACTATATGACTGATAAACTTGGGCAGAAGCTGGCAGAAGTCTGATTTAGTGGTATAAGCCCTTGAATTAAAATGACCACGTGGTGATATATAACTGGGTGGAATATTTCCTAAAAATTGCAAAAATTCTTCAAATTATTTGCGAACCACGCAAAAGGTTAATCAAAATTGTAAGGATATAATGCAATATATTTCTTAATTCACATTTGATTCACAAGTTGACAAATATTTTTATAGTTACGAACACGTATATTATCACCAAACTCGATACAAAAAGTCTATGCAAAACATCATACTTTAAAAGTATGTCGATAATTATGCTATACCGGGTGCAAATTCTTTCTGATCTAGTCGCTCAGTATTGAAGTGCACGTCGATGCATTTAAATTTATTTTTTATAGATTAGAGCCAATATTGTATATTATTTCTTTATTACAGGCTATTTCCAAATTCAAGAAGTAAACATGTTTCAGTGTGTACTTTAATAATAAGCTTCGTTAAGTCATTTTTGGTAATTTGGTTTCATCAGGCCCTAAACTATTGGAGTAAAATAAAGCTGAAAATCAATATCATTTCTTGGAGGTATCCTACAAACCAAAATGTGTAGTGCATGCGATGTTGTTGTTTATCTATTTACTTTCTATTTTTATTTTCAGAATCAGATAACATATGGTAACATACCGTAAAGGTTCGCCTAATGGCGCTACACTCATAGAAATTGTTCGTTGGCATTACTCAATAAGTTGATGTAAGTCGTTGCGTCAACTTTCCGAGTAATGCCAACGCGTACAATTTTGAGTAACGCTGACTCGATATCATTATGTTGGTCGCACTCATTTGCACTTACTTTTTGAGTTGTTACAACTCAGAAAATGAAACTAGGTTAACATAATTTTCTAGAGGTGTGCTATAGTATACAAAATTTTCTCCGAACTTGAATTCAGTTGGCATTACTTAAAAAGTTGACACAACGACTTACATCAACTTTTAAAGTAATGCCAACAAAGTTGATTAGTTGACGGAACTTTTGAGCTTTTTCAGCATTTTTAAGTTCGGATAACTAAAATGAATTTTGTTTTGGCAACTTTTACACTATTTTTGAGTTGTCCAAACTTACTCCTTTTGAATTGCGCCAACAAGGTGAACAAGTCATTTCTATGAGTGTATGGCCTCCTTTGACATAATTGGAATGTTAGGCACAACCTGAAAGTGCCCTGCCCTAAAATTCCCACCAGCAATTAATAAGGAACCTTGAATTTTGTTGGGATTTCTGAGGAGGGAGCCCTCTATTTGAACATGAAATTTACCTCAAAAATTATGCAAAGGAGCCCAAGTGCACGATCAGCCGAATCTTTACGGCAGTGCCTCAATGACATAATATTATTGGACTATTCCAGAAAATAGATGCACGTCCTCTATAGAGGAGTTCGGATTTCTGGACTTTCTGTCCAGTCGGGGTTGTTGGAAATCCATACTTGTCAAGTGCCCAAATGTGAAAATATCCAGCAGAAAAATAGTTCAAAATCGGAAATCCTCAATTTGAGAGCTCATTTCCGTGATTTTTATACGCTTTTTTACATTTCCAAGCTTTTTTAGTAACATTGGCAATTATGGAAATCTAGATATTTCTTTTATTGATAATTTACTCCTCTATAGGGGGTGTGCGCTTATTTTCTGGAATAGCCCATTATCTATTGTAAAATCAGTGTTTGGTTGGAAAGACGCATCACGAGCAAATGAGGCTGAATGAGTGGGAAGGGCAAGGCTGAGATATTTAAATCAGTGTTTTATATCAATATTAAATGAAGAGCTTTGTTTCAAAACCCCTTACATCCAGAGAATTTTGAGAATACATCAACAAAATCATCAAAAAATATCACTGATATATGGGGGTTTGCAACAAAAGCAGTTTTTGGCAGGATGCTTTGGTAGGATGAGCATCCTGCCAAAAACTGCTTTTGTTGAAAAACACCTTATTATTTTGATGATTTTTTGATGTGTTCTCAAAAATGGGCAAGTGGATGTAAGGGTTTTTTAAACAAAGCACTTCAAATGATGAACATGCAGTTTTGAAACGTGCGTGATGGTAATTATGTTATGATGTTATACAGCATTCCTTTCAAAGGTTATGAATCATTAGAAAATAATCATGTTGTCTCATCACACAAAATATACATTGTCAAGTTATTCTCATGTTTAATAAGTCAATTTATCGCTCTTTAGCAAAGTCATAGTTTTTTAATTGAATTTACAACCGTATGACAAAACAGGCGAAAACAGTAACTTTTTGCACAAGATTTGCAATTTAAAGAGAATTGGTCATTGCTCATTGAAATGAAGCTAGTATATGGATTATAAGTGTGCTCTTTCATTTAATGACATAAAATTTGAAAAATACTTGAGGTTTTATTAAAACCTACATTTTGGTCAAAAAATTGTGCTTGGATAGGTCGTTTTCAACAGATTACCACATTCGCCTTGCTATAAACATTGAATTGCGTTATCTGTTGACGTAATGAAAAAAGGTGTTTCAGGGGGAAGTGTTAGCTTTCGTTCGATATAAAAAAAAAATGATTGGATGAAGGGAACACTTGAGGTTTAGATAAAAACCAATCACAGATGCCTATTTTCCACTAGATCTCACACAGCTCAACCGTATAGTATAAACACAGACTGTGTTGAGGCTAGACTCGCTGTGCATGGAAATAGCTGTGTACTGGGGTGTATCGAGGTGGAAACTGCGTAGATGCATTTATAAGAGAATCGTTTTGTAGCCAAACCTTTTCATATGGTAAGCATGTTCTCCTTACATTTTAAATAAAATCAAAATGGTATTTGCCGCACAGTCATCCACTGACGATGGGTCATATATGATAATTATAAGATTTAGGAAAATTATAGGTGGATTTTGGTGGAAGAAAACCTAAATGTGGTAATATTAATCTAATAACCCTCACTACTACAACATACAAACGCCGTGTCAGCAATTTACAGATCCTCTGCATGTAGCATGTTGTAAATACGCTAGCGTTGTGATCTCTTTCATTTATGCAGTACATTATTAGAACTTGCTAGACAGCTAGATAGGATAATTCAATATTTCCAAGTTGGTTTTTAAATCACGTTAGTGCTATTAAGACCCTTATTAATAATATTGTTGCCCTCAAATTGATTAAGTGATCGCATACCGGTATAGGTTTGTGGTTAGCTGTAACCGTTTAGCACATTAGTTCCTGTATTTATCAGATTTCTTGTCGGATATTTTCATTAAGTTGCAGTCAAATTTGACACCCCCTAATAGACAAGGTGTAAATAAGTGTTGATTGCTGTTAAGACCTAACACGTATTTTAAAATGTCATTGGGTACATGTATATGCAGCTATGCAACACGATTCTAATGTCACAGATTGATACTATAGTAGCTATATACCATTTGCCATGACGAAAACCGAAACGCACCGAACGTTTCCGTACAATGCTTCACACCCACCACTATCTAAATTCCGGTGTCTGGTCTCTCTAATCATCAGTCTATATCGCACTGAACCCACATTCGTAATCAGTCTATATGAGACTAAATATTGAGTCGACACCTTAGAATATAAAAATTAGTGTTTTTGTAAGTAAAAACGGGAAGTACGTGAAATATGAGAAAGGTCGGGGTGGTGTCAAAATGAGGTATGGGAAAGGTTGGGTGGTGTCGAAATGAGGTATGTGGAAAGGTTGGGGTGGTGTCGAAATGAGATATGGGAAAGGTTGGGTGGTGTCGAGATGAGGTATGGGGAAAAGTAGCATCAGGGATTTATTATACAAATAGGGCTTTAAAATGAGGGATTAAATTAATATAAGGGGTGAAAATAAAATAAAATGGTCCTTAAAATGAAATGTCAATAACGTAAGGTTTTCTTGCCCTGCGGGGCCATTATTATATTAGAACTCCGTTAGCTGCAAGTCCTTAATATAGGAGTTTCCAGCTTTAGCCTTATCAGGCTGGCGGCCTTGATGTTTTTTCTCAGTATCTACAATAACATAAAGGCCGCGAGCCCGGCTGGGCTGATGCCGGAAACTCCCATAGTGAGGACTTGCAACTAATGGAGTTCCAATATAATAATGGCCCCGCAGGGCAAGGTAACCTTAATGTAACATTGACCAACAGCGAGGGGATGTAGGTTCAATGCGATATAGACTGATTATTAGAGACCAGGTTGGCAAATATATAAGAGAGGTGATCTCAAAGACAGGCCAGATAACCTTGAAGTTTTCTGCGGCATCCAATATTAAGTAACTGAACAATTTTACAGATTTTGTTGGTCCTCTTCGGATCTTTTAAAATCATTTTAATATCTTTAATCACTATTAATTTACTTTGTAATATTGTGGATATTAAATTAATCCATGAACATGATGAAAGGATATTTTAATCTTACAGCGTTGTGCAGACAGGTTGCAGCTGTTGCCGTTTCAGTGCTACACATAATAATTAATTATTTTAGTAGTAATAGTTATTATATTAAAGCAACCTGTTGGTCATTTTATGAGGAAAGTTTGTATGTAAACATATAGTCATTTCCTAGCAACTTAGTATTGTAAACAAATGTGTGGTTGTGAGTTTTTGGCACAACTTCATGTGGGCAGTTGACAAAGAAACGCTGAAGATACACCTGGTTTTTACGTAAGTTTGATGTCATAAATAAGTGGGTGTTTTTCTTTTTCGAGTTCAACAGACATACAGCATGTGCAGTTGAGCAAACAAATTTCGGCCTTTTTAGACTATAAAAAGGAAAATGCAAGTGCTCATTATGTCTATTTCCATCATTCCTCATGACTAAGCAAAATCAAGATCGTATTGAGATATGCTATTAAAGACCTTTCTTTAAGGGGGTACTACACCCGTCGATAAAGTTGTGTCTATTTTTGCATATTTCTAAAAAACTAATAACACAGTGGTAACAAAAGTTGTGTATGGTATAGGGGCAAGGAATCCAATTACTACACTGGAACTTAAGTGACCCAAGACAAGCGGTTTGTTATTTATGATAAGAAATAAGGTACCGCTATGATGTACCTCGTTTCTACCGCTTGTCTTGAGTCGCTGAAATTTCAGTAATTTTTAGTAATTGGATTCCTTGCCCCAATAATATGTGTAACTTTTGTTGCCAGTGTATTATTATTTTTTGAGAAAAATGCAAAAATAGTCACAAATTTACCACAGGGGTGTAGTACCCCTTTAAAGAGGGAAGCAAAATTTAATCTTACAAAATATCTGAAGTCGGATTAAAATATTATTATAGTGTATATATATACCGCACAATGATGCTGTGTTATGGCTTTAATCTACATGTATTGTGCAAAAAGCTGTGTACAAAATGTGCTAAGAAAAATGGGTGCAAAGGAAAACGGAAGTAGCACGCAGAAAATGGTTTCCTGGTGATAGAACTCAATTTTACAGGCCTGCTGCTATGTTAAGATTTTATGTGAAATTGAACTTAACCAAGGCGAGAGAAATACCTATAAATAAAGTTAATAGCTTCCTGGTGTGAGATCTAACAATCCGAAATAGGGATCCAGCCAAAATGATATTGAGCTTAATGGATTGTTATTTGAACTTAGAACTTAGCCGAGGTGGGAGAAATGCCTTAAGGCGACGAAACAACCTGTTCCACGGGTCCGACCGACCAAGATTTGTGTTTTAGCCGTATGAAATTCAAAACAACCATTTTTGGTAGAACTTTATTGATTTTTACTGATTTTTTTTAATGTTCTGAAGTTTCTGTCTTTCTTTCGTTCATTCTTTCTTTCTTTCTTTCGTTCTTTCTTTCTTCCTTTCGTTTTTCTTTCTTTCTTTCTTTTCTTTCTCTCTTTCTTTCTTTCAAAGTTTCTTTCTTCCTTCCTTTCTGTCGTTCTTTCTTTCTTTCTTTCGCTTTTCTTTCTTTCTTTCTTTCGTTCGTTCGTTCGTTCTTTCTTTCTTTCTTTCTTTCTTTCGTTCTTTCTTTCTTTTTCTTTCTTTCTTTTTTCTTTCATTCTTTCTTTCTTTCTTCTTTTTTCTTTCTTTCTTTCTTTCTTTCTTTTCTTTCTTTCTTTTTCTTTCTTTCGTTCTTTCTTTCTTTCTTTCTTTTCCTTTCTTTCTTTCTTTCTTTCTTTTTTTCTTTCTTTCTTTCTTTCTTTCTTTGAATTTATATCAAATATCAGTAATGGATGTCAGAATGGGAGGAGGATGTACAATACCACGCAAACCACGATATTGATATCTATTGTTTCATATGCTGCAGATGCAATATTTGAGTTCAAAATTAAGAGTTGCTATCGAAGCTTTTATACGTTTCTGAACTTGAATACATTGTAAATTTCTCAACATCGGACGCATTCTAGATTTGTCTGAAGTATTCAAGAGGACAATCTTCTGATGGCGATTTCATGATTAAGCCATGGAATCACATCAAGTTTGATTTGACCTTGTCCAAGACTTTTTCGGGTGAGGATTCTGCGGGGGATTCTGTTTGTACAAGAAAATATAGCGTACTACAGATGTTTGGATAATTGTTTCCAAAGATAACAATGTGACATATTGAACACATCTGACGCCTTCTATTATATCTGTTACACAAAATTGAACCCATCCAGAAATTATGTGTTCAATATTTTTATCATCTGTTTTTGAAAACATTGATTAATATTCAGACATGTAGTATTTTCATGTACAAACAGACCCAACAAAGAAAGACTTGAACAAAGTCAATTAAACGCGATGATATGATTCCTGGGGCTACTCGTGAAATCGCCATCAGAAGATATTCATCTTGAACACTTCAGACGAATCTAGAATGCAGAGGTGTTTTGAGAAATTTGTAGTGTGTGATACTATAGTAACGTATTTTTAGCTCCTGTTATAGTTAATGTAATGTACATTGTATGGTAAGATATAAAATAGCTTTGGCAAAAAGATTCATCCTTCGACGCGACGGTCTAATTAAAGATGTAGTTTAGAAAAGGTTTTAAACTTTTATCACTTCTTCGCCACATCAAAGTGAGAATTTCAAAGTTATTTTCTTCTGAACTTTTCTTATCTTCACAACTTCTTCAACATAAACTCAAGTAAAGCCAGGTTGTTAGCAGCACTAAGTAACAAGAGTTAACACCACTGACTTAAACTTTATCTTGTTTTAATGATAAGTTATTAGAGGGAGCTATTGTTTAAGCTTCGTGCGGGATAATAGAAAAAAGTTAGAGGCAGCTATAAATTATTCCAACTTCATTGTTAACTCAAGAGGGCCTCCTACAACAGCTTGTGATATTTGCACGATTTGTGTGTTATTACTAGTAGTCATTGCCTTACATGCGGGCTTACATGTCACGGGGCAAAAAAAACGCTAGGCACTCAAACGCTTTTGATACGACAAAGAATAAGGATATGATTTCAAGTTAAGAGGTCATTTCCATTGCCAATGTATTTGTGTGCGTCGAGACTGGCTGACCCTGGCTCACCTGTGCAGGCTGCATTTTGTAGATTACTATATTCAGGTTGCAAAATAGCAGCTACCATCCTGGGAAATAAACATTAGGCCAATATTATAGGGCAAGTGTCAGTATCTATTTTGCAGCTAATGCTTTCTTCTCTTCTCGCGCATTTTTGTCGACTTAACAAAGAGGTACTTCTTTGTTCATCATCAGCAATGCTACCATTTTGACTTGGAAACACAATTCTAGCAACAAAATCTAATCGGTGAGACTGATGCAACGTTGGAATATGACTAGATGAGTACAACATCCAGCCGTTGACATTATAAAATTGCATCTACGCTATTTCTGATAATATGGAATACCATCTCGTCTAAACTCTACATTTCATCGCTTGTCTGGACATGAAAAAATTCATTGGAATGAAACGCGGATTGTAACTGCTATTACGCCTAAAACATCATGACTGTATTAAGATGACAGACGGAATATAACGAGATACAGTGGAACTAGGTGAATCATAGATCAATTATTTTATATCAATAGTTCATGAAGAACTTCTAAATGCTTTCAGTGCTGTGTTTCTAAGCACCGGGAGCTGTATGTGTTTGCCTATTGATTTGAACGTGGGAAACTAACCGGATTGTTGTTCTCACCGTAAATACGGCCTACCCAATGGCCTACGATAAAATATACAGTTGCTTTCCTGTATTCAAGATGGTGTCCTTCATATGCGTTCTCCATCTACTTGGAACATATTGCCTTCTTTGTGTATCAGCACAACCAGTACAACCTACTAGTATAGTAGCATCATTTGTTGAAAATCCTATTGTAGAAGGTAGAGAAGCCATGTTACATTGCGATGTTCGCGTTCCACCAAGTGACTATGTTTTGGACATTTTATTTTTATCTACATTTGTAGTTCGTCATGATGAAGTACAGCCACAAACTGGAATGGACATAGGTTTATCGTCAGATGGAAATGCGCTTATACTGAAAATTGCTAAAATTAAAAGAGAACATGCAGGAATGTATACCTGCAAAGTATTAGTACCAGAATTTGGGGGTGCTTGGAGGACTGTAGGTACTAGCTCCACGTATTTAGATGTTCATTATTTCCCTGAGCCACCACAGTGTCGTCTACATGGAATGTTCAGTGGTTTATTTTTAGAAAATGGTGAAAATATAAAAGCAAGTTGCACAACAAATCCTGGTAATCCTGCAGCTAATATACAATGGACAAAGACTCTGACATCTGGAGCAACAAGTGTAATGTCAGCAACTTACGGAATGACGAGTACCAGTGTTTTCTCGCAGTTGCAAACAAACTATTCAAGTACTGAAAACAATGTTATTTTTACGTGTACCATAACAAGTCCAGTTTTTCCAAATGCTCGTGCCAATACCTGTAGTGTTGGACCTTTTACAACTCTACCGACACCTCCTCCGAAAGCGGAGGTTCTACCACCAGAAGAGGATACTACGTTTGAAATCCCTACGTCAGATGGCCCTCAAGTAAGAATCGGTGCTAATCCTGACATAGGAACTCCTGCAATTATTGGCATTGTTATTGTCCTTTTAATCGTAACTTTTGCCACATTTTTGTTTCTGTTGGTTAGATGCAGAAAAGTGAGCGCAGGGAAACCTATTCTAGATGCTGAAAAAGGGACGCCAGCTAGAGAAACAACTGTTCCTGCAACAAAACAATCACCATCACCACAACAGCGAAAATCCAAGTTCAAATCTTTCACCATTGCTGAAATTCAGCGAAAATCCAAGCTCAAATCTTTCACCATTGCTGACGTGATACCACAAAGAAAGGGGAAGTTTTACCCGCCACCTCCAGCGTATCCAACGCCTAGTGAACAGAAAGAGCTGAACCAAAAATATCTTATAACAAACCAAGATATTAACAAACTTGATGTTGTGTCTGTATCATCATGGGATGACGTTCTTGACTCTTCAATGACGCATTCTGGAGATCAATTTGCAAGTGATGGTGATGGACTTGTTGAACCCATGTATACAAACTATAAAGAATCAAAAACTGACAGTTTTAAAAGAATGTTTGGAGGAGGTAATGGTGGGGAGCCTGGAGCAGTCTATGCTGATGTGATTAAACCTACTACGAATGCCAGAGACAGTGTAATTTCGCAGACTTCGGTTAGCTCAAATTCACCGTTATACGCTTCAATTGACCATATGAGCGACTCTATCGAAATCTGAATTGTTTTCTTTTGGGTGTTTTGTTACTAATTTTACTGACATGAAATTAACACGCGCAAGCAGATTGCGTCTGTAGCCAGACGTACATACAGTGGTAGGAAGAGATTTGGGTCATGGCGACTAAGTTAGCAGTGTAAGAGCCATGTCCTGAGAGATCAGGAGAGATTAACCAAAAATTAGTTAATGAATGCATGCGTCTTTTCATTAGACGTGTTCCATGAGACGATGGGTCGCAATGTCTAGGCCTTTCATGGTCAACATGAGTCATGTGTTTATGCACAAACACACATCTAGGCTATACAGAGACGAAGAAGTATCGCTGAACGAAGATGTTTGAGACAGAAAAGTTTGAAATGAGGAAATTCATGATCTTCCAGACTTACAATCTTCATTTTGAGACATTTAAGCGACAAATTGTATTCAATATGCAATTTAGTGTGCTTTAATTACTCGTGTCATACATATATACTTTTTGTACTTTTGCATCCATGTGATATATTTTAACGGTTATTGAGTAAAATGATTAAGAAGAGTGGATTTGGTGTCTTTTTATTTATTAGGTTTCAAGATGTTTATAAACATGATAAAGTACTAAGGGAATATACGTTCCTTGACCACATCAACTAAAATTGGGAAAACCATAACCTATTTCTGATACAAATTGTATGTCAAGTTGATTGCGACGGTAAACAATGCAAAGTTGCGTCTTCATAATTGTTAAATAGGCTACCATTTAAGTTTTTTACAAGTAAAAATTATTTTATGAAAGTTTAACAGAATTTGAAACCGATTGGTCTATTGGTACGGGGATATGCGGATGATATAGCGTCAAGCTCTCAGTTTGTGCTTGGTGTGCAATGTTGCCACGTGATCGGGATCGGTATTTAGAGTCCCAGCCGAATATCCTTTTCAAAACCAAAATCAAGAATCCACGAGTTTTAAACCATGAAGTCCAGATCTCATGACAACATTTTCACAAACCTTTTCGAAACCAATTTATTTATGAAGGATGGTTTATAGGAAGCAACCCTTTCAAAGTGAGCATATCATGGTCATGGTCATCATGGTCAATTGGCTAGCCGATGTGCATGAATTCCAAAATCGGAACAACTAAACCAGATGTCTAACATCTGATGTCAGATCGTCAGATGGGTATTGCTGGTACATTCACAGGTTACAGAAAAGATAATAATATCTCAGCCTGAAGTCAGATTTAACTATTATTTCCCGTTCACCTTTTGTGGGTGCCTCGGGGATGTGTAACACGTGTAAGCAGTGTAAGATAAGTAAATCCTACAACATGTAAGCAGGATAAGAAAGGGTAAATAAGTTAACTAAAGATCCTAGGGGAAATAAGAGTATTCGCTTAAGTTTATGCTAAAATGCTCTCTTAAATCATGCGTGTAAAATATGCTTTTTTTAACCTGTAAATGACGTTTTCTGTCAAAATTAGCAATACATTTAAGAATATCTCTTTATACCGGTATTGAAATTCAGTTGAAACATATTTAATGATTTTAAAGCTATGTTTTCATAATAATGTACACATTAAAGAGTAGTGCAAAGAAATTCGACTCACGTGGGATTCACACCGACGATCTCTTGAACTCGCTGGTTCGAATCCCAATTGCAACACATCTTGTTTGATCTCTTCATAGCAGGTTAGCGTTACTTTGTGGTATCTGATATTCTGGAGTGCAGAGTTTTAAAGAAATTTCTTTTTTCTTTCAAATTTAACCTCTTCTTAACCTTGCGCCCTTTCTGCTGCTTTGGAAGAAAAGGAAGGAAAGAAAATTGAGAATTGCAAATTATTTGATCTTTTTTCTATGTTAAATCACATTAATTTGATACTTTCTTACTTTGATCATCCATCATCTTAACTATGATGATGAATAAACAAATAACACCCCTGCATTATTATCAATGTATGAAATCAACCATAATTGCAATAGAATTAAATTTGCGGTGCCAAGATGTACCGACGATATTGGGCTGTGACCGCACGTTTCAAAATAAAGAAAATAATAAGTAATTAATAATTAAAAGTTACATCGTACCTTTAAAAAAAATCTTAAACAGTAATCTAAAAATAAATTGTGAAGGGTTTACACTTTAATGAGTTACTTACCTATTGTTACTGTCATATCGCCTACATTAATTAAAATTCATCCTTTAAGTTAATGTTTTGGCCAAATTTACTTGTTGATTGAGATGACTACATGATGTTACATCATCATGTACAATTATGTGTGCATTAAAGGCAAGATGTACGTATGTCAGAATAGCATGTTTCTCGTTAAAGTTACTAGTATTACTCGATCAAACATATTATGTGGAAGTGAGAGTTTATTTGGCCAGCTGCCCGGGCCAGCTGTAGTCCTACTATGTAGGCCTTGGGCCCGGGGGCCTTGGGTAGCCTAATGGAAAATCAGACTCTAGTGTATAAGACTATCCAAGTGATGAAGGTGACATTTATCATGTTTATATTTACATTTACATGTTTTCATGTTACTGCCTCACAATTTTCCTGGGAAATGGTGAATTGCAACATGCGTGGCTTTAAACTCTGCTTTAAATAATGCTTGTTACCGGTGCTGCGTGCAAAACCATATACTTGCTGCAAAATATACAATTTCTTACTTCTGAAAAGGTATGCAAAAGCATAATTATCCAAAACATTTTGGTAAAAAATGATATTTTGTTGTTGAATTTTGCCCCGAATTTGACCCTTGTAAAGAATTTGATATTAAACCTTACTCTGGCAATCATGGTCTGTGGTATCATAGACACTGGAAGAACTTGTGACATTGCTTTGTATTTGTATAGCAATGATTTGCAATTTAACCGATTCTATATAGGAATAATTTTGTAACCTTATGTATATATAGCAATAATTAATCGAATTATCTCGCTGGTGGATATTATTTATATCAATGCACTGTCTGTTTTGTAAATATTGTTAATATTGAGATGTAAATATGTGATATGCTTAAAAATGTTTGTATATTTTGATACCTGAATAAAACGATATCGTAAAAACTAAATAGATCTTAAGGCTTTACAATCTTTATTTTTATGAACCTTATCAATTAATTTAATGATAACGTTCCATTTTGTACGTGACCAGGATTGATTTTCGCATCGATATCCTGTATGTAGTAGTGGTTAAATATTTCCTTTTCTTGAGTGCAAGAATATAATTAATTATTTTAAAACGCACGACTGGAATTAATTAATCAAAGTTAATGATTCATTAAAGATGATTGAACAAAACAGGTTGTGTGAATAATACCGTATATAACATGTCCCTCGTAACATGCACTGCTTAATGTATAAAATGATTAAGTGTAGGCCTAATAATATATACATGTATGTCATCCTAGACAATGTTGGGGACTTACAAGTTTTTGGCAACAAGCCTACTGTGCAAGGTTATACTCAACAGATATAGTTACGATGATTGCTAAGCTTATAATGTTTTCTAAATCAATAAAAATGGTTGAAATCACTTAAAAAGAAACTATAATTATTGTATTTTAGTTATTTTCAGATATATCCTGGAAACCTATTTATTCTGACTATATTTGTCCATTTGCGTGACAAGTTAAAAACAGAAATAAGGACGTTATTATCAGTGATTATCCAAGTGAATTTACATGCATATTATGCCCATGAAATTACGATTTTAGTAACGTACATGTTCAAGATTCTTTCAAACTATCATGGAAACTATATAAACAACAAAATGAAAAACAAAACAAAACAAAAAACGAATTAGCAAAAAATAACGGAAAGTCGTATGAGGCAACGCCTGTCGCCCACACGGATTATATGAAACTTTTAAGTACATGCCCATTTATTTAGCAAACACAGAAATGTTTTTCAAAACGCTATAAACGTATTATAAACGTATTGGTTTTGTCAAAACGTTTTATAACTTTTAAATATCAGGTTAAGAGTTTTAAAATATATCGTGCAAACGGTTTTGAAACGTTTTTATATGAAAAACACTGCAACAGTATTTAAAAAATGTTGTCAAAATATTATTGAAAACTATTTTGTATCAAACATTTGTGCAACATATTTTATCAACACTTAAGCAACACCATGTTAAAACGTTTTATAGCAAGTTTTAAAAAAAATTTTTTACCCTTTATACACCCTTTATATGACATTTTAACGTTTTATGAATCACGATTTTTTTGTGTGTTTTGTTTGTTTTGTTTGCTGGGCAGCGTGTCCCTTTTTTCTGCTAAAATATTATTATGTAGGCCTATATACAGTAAAACCTCGTCTACATGCATATAGTGTGTAATTGATGAAAGCTGAATTAAAATGAGACAGTCGTAAATATGCCAATACAATAGAATGGTCTTACAATAGTACATGCTTGTATATGCTGGTATCGGTAATTAATTTCCTCAGATTCCATAATATTATACCTTTGTCGATGGATGGCATCTGGTTTAATTTATCTTTCATCAAAAGCACTCAATATGCTTGTAGACGAGGTTTTACGGTATATTTAGATTTATACTTACATGCTATGTAATATTTTCTTGAAACTATAGTATCATCAATATATTGAAATAGTTGGTTAAATGTAAATTATATACATGTACAATATTGTGTACAAAGCATTTCGGATACTGTCCCTAAGTTAAATGTAGATGTTGGTCGTTGAGTCGAGCCCCGTGTCGAGCACACTTTCTTAATACTAGTAATTTAATATCACTCGACTATTGAGGAAGGTTATAAGATATTAAATAAATGTTTTGTATGCTGCTTTAAACTTTAATAGCATTTTGTATGTATATATTATTTGATGTACAAATGAAAATGCGAATTTGTATATTAAAAATAAAATAAATATAGACTATTTTCACTATCAAATACAGAGTTTGCGAAGTCTATTCATTCTTTTTTGAGGTTGTTTTGTTTTGTTTTGTTTCTTTGTTTTATTTTGTTTTTAATATGGTTAATTTTTAGGTTAATGTATTTTATTCAAAGATCCTTAACAATAAGCAAATAAACATGTTTTAATGAGTTTTTTTATGAGCGACGTTTTCCCAATACAAAAGTGGAAAGGCTAATGCAAAAAGGAAATAAGCTGGTCTCTAAAGATCTTTTAAAAATAAAAGATTTAAATACTAAAGTAATCGAAACCTACTCAGCTTTTTTCCATTTTCTGATACCAGCGCGCTGTCTCGTATCCTGTAATGAACATAGGATAAAGACATTGATTTGTATTGGGAAAAATGCCCGGGAAAATGTCGCAAATTGTCCGAGCACCCAACCCAACTGAACCCGTCAACAAACATTCATTAGAAGCCAAATGACTGGAAATAGAATGGAAATAGAATGAGTAACGGATACTTGGTGTATCGAATATTCTACGTCGAATAAAAAGTTAGAACTGGGCCTTATCCTACGTGGGTTGTCTCGTGACCCAACGTTTTGAGCCTGTGAGACAAAATTGAACCACTTACCATGTTTACTGGGAAACAGCATCGGAAGCCGTTCTATGGGCTATTCCAGAAAGCAGATGCACACCCCTATAGTGGAGTTTGGATTTCCGGACTTTTTGAGAGCTGATTTTGGAAATTTCGCATACCTTTAATTACATTTCTAAGCTTGTTCTAGTAACTTTGACAACTGGAATACCAGTCATTTGCAGAAAGTAAACTTGGAAATCCAGACATTCCTTTTTTTAAGTTGAAAAGTTTCTCCACTATACGGGATGTGCACTCAACTTCTGAAATAACCCAATAGGCCTAACGGTATAAAACACACGACTATAAAGGGAGTCTCCGGCAATCACAACATTATGCCTTATATGTAAGAAAAATCATTATCAAGCACGAATCACGTGGTTTTATTTAAAACAAACTCATAGTGACCACAAAAACGAATACAAACATCCGTCTCTCAACACGCGATATTCAAAATTCCCTGGCACCAAAATTGTCGAGTGCAATGACGCCCCAGTAATTCAAGAAGGCTGACGACAATTGAAACAATTTCGGCGCGGGAATTTTGAATATCGTGTGTTGAGAGCTGACTGTTCTTATTTATTTTTATTTTTTTGGTCAATATGAGTTTGTTGTAAATAAAGCCATGTGATTCGTGCTTGATAATTATTTTTCGAAAATATAAGGCATAATGTTATGATTGCCGGAGACCCTCTTTAATAAGAGCAAAAACTTTAGCGGTTGTACCACGAGGCATTAGTATCACGTGGTTGTACTTGATAAAAAGCATCCTTGCCCCTTTTCTTTTTTATGTTTTCATATCCTATTTGGCACAAACATTGAACACGTTGAACTTGAACATTTGGAACAAATATTAATCTCGATTAATCTCGTTCCAAAGGGTTCATGTTCATGCAATGTTTGCGCTAAACAGGACATGGAAAACAAGGAAAGGGGCAAGAATGCTTTTTTTTCTTTGCTATATTAACAACAACTGTCATTTTAATCCTTATGAACCATAAACGTCTTCAAATAAAAATAGAAGCCATTGTTATAAACACCTCTGGCTTAAGGTTTGTAAACTATTTTAAACTGTTGCGATTTGGTAATTCACAGCATCTTTGGCAAAAATTGCATCATCATAGCGAGTGTGTAGAAGAATTCAAATATCACAGATATACTTTTGTAGGTCCTGTGGTTCTTGATTTATGTTGTAAAGAGGGCTGAAACAACAACAATTTTGTAAAATGTACATAACTCATTAACAACAAGTTTTCAAAATATATGATTTGTAGAATGAATTTTTGCAAAACTTTTGAAGTCGATTTTTTGGTTGCGTCGACCAACAATGGGCTATTCCAGAAAATAGATGCACACCCCCTGTAGGACTTTTTGTCCAGTCGTGATTGTTGGAAATCCAGACTTTTTAAGTGTCCAAAGGCGAAAAAATCCAGCAGAAAAATAGTCCAAAGTCAGAGCTCATTTTAGACATTTCCGTGATATTTTCTTCATTTAATTGGATTTCCAAGCTTTTTCAAGCGACATTGGCAACTGGAATTCCAGTTCAGAAAGCAGACTTGGAAATCCAGACATTTCTTTGATTAAGAATTTACTCCTCTATAGGGGGTGTGCACTTATTTTCTGGAATAGCCCAATACCTCGTCTACCCTTAAACCACTGCGCAGGAATAATAATTAAGGTTCCATCAAATACAATACTTTTTTTTTAAACGTTTTAAACGGGATATATTTTGGTTTTGGTAAAAACGCTTTAATAACATTAAATGTCGGGTTATATAAAGGTCATAAAAACGTTTTTAAAACGTTTTGTATGAAAACACACTCCGACAATATTTTTAAAAAGTTGTCAATTTGCTTTGCATCTCTTAAATGTTTGAAAAGTGCAATACCATTTGACACATTTACACATAGGCTATCAAAAGTTAACTTCGATGCATTTTGTTGAATACGATGACTATCAGCCTTGCTCAGTATATAAACATGATGATGCAACAGACAATTTGATTTAAGAAATTCGATTAAAAGGAAAGGCCGCTGGCAAGCGGTTTCACATAGATTATTGTAAATTGTTTCTCTTATTACTATCAATTTATTGCCTAAATAAAATATTGTATACAGCTGTTAGTAACATGTTACTTTTTATGTATATTATACTGCTCGCTAAGTGTACGGTGTAATTACGTTCACATACTGCAGTTACTGTCCGTTTTCCTATACACAATACACAGTGCTCTCACCATTGACGCGTGACCCCTACAAATGATGTACGTTGCAAGAATGGGCACTTGCCTAGTTAACATCACTGTGTGAAAAATAACCAGCCAATATGTATTCTCCAAACTTCTAGCAAATATATTTCTCTAACATGACCTAAAATTACAGCTAGGTTAGATGTTCAGAAATAGTCGCACTTTTGTAAAATATGAGTGAGGGCAAGGCATAGCTAGCCAACTCCCCGTGTTAATTGAATGGAGATTTGACCGAAAATATTGGTATCGGACTGCTCACTTCTGAAGGATGCCACAAAAAAACGGTACAAGCTACATCTTAACTATTCTCTGGCAATCATCATGATGAGTGTCTTATATAGTATGCCGAAATTGGGTACTGTAGGTGATTGACAAAGGGTCGCACTTTTCTGATAAATAAGTGACAGTGAACATGAAATATCAGCGCCCATAAACCCAAGTTAGTAGCTAGTTAGTGGAGGCCGTCACGGGACTGATTATTGATTATTGAAGTGCCTTATTAATAGATACGCACGATTTAGGGCAAGAAAAACAAACCGGGACACTTTTGGAGACATCATCATCATCATCATCATCATCATCATCATCATCATCATCATCATCATCATCGACATCATCATCATCATCACTTTCTACATTTTTTCTAAACAACATAGGGCCTACCGTTTTAATAAGATTTTTTTCTTGAAATGCATGTAACTATAATTATTGTTTAGAGCGTGATGAAATAAAACATCACGATTTTCATCACAAAACAAATATAATCCATCAGAAATCGTTTGTTTTAGAGCGTGATGATGAAATAAAACATCACGATTTTCATCCCGAAACAAAGTAATACATAAGAAATCAATTTTTCGTGAGTGATGAAATAAAACATCAAAATTGTCATCACGAAACAAAGTAATACATGAGAAATCGTTTGTTTTAAAGCGTGATGAAATAAAACATCACGATTTTCATCACAAAACAAAGTAATAGACCTACAAAAGAAATACATTTTTCGAGAGTGATTAAATAAAACATCACGATTTTCATCACGGAACAAAGTAATACGTAAGACATCGTTTGTTTGATTGCAATCAACCGCGACAGTTCGTCTCACACACATAACAATGCACTGCGATCAAATAGGTTGATGACAACATTTGATTGAATGGACTGCACTGCGCCATGATTACGTGCACCGGTTCAAATCCTTTGTTTGGAGCCAATCAATAATTTCACGTACAGCCTCTATGCAAATTAGAGTTTACACACGCTGCAGCTGGGGTAATCGACCGAAGCTGGTTGCCGTTAGTGATCGAATGCATGAGCTTATTTGCTTTACTGAATCGATTTACTGGATTAATTTCCTGTTAACTGGGTATACACTTCTAGTGCCCGTTTCTATTCATCGTTATGTATTCTTCTCCCGTGCATTATTTTCGCGAACTACCCTTCACAGCCCAAATTATATAAACCTGCACGCTAAACAATGCATTATCTAAAACCTGCACGCTAAACAATAGATTCTAGATAATACGTGCACGCTCAAATACTAGAAATACTACTTTCACATAACCATAAAGTAGAGTTAGGTGGCGCTTTAGACACAGAGATCACATAACTATATAATTGTCTGTTCGATATATATACCAACAAAAAAGTACGAATATACATTCTGTGGTGTTAAAATGGTATAGTTACAAACGGTGTTCTATAATAGTGTACAATTACCGAATAAGGTGCAACTCGCTAGACTTGAGTCCAGTCCTCGTTTACGGAGTTTAGGATTAGGGTTTAGGGTTGGGATAGGGCAGTCTTGTAATAAGACTAGTAGAGTTGCACCCTTGCAAATATCATTGTCATAAATTATGATTAATGACAGGGCTGTCAACTCTCACGCATTGGCCGTGAGTCTCACGCATTGGGTCACTTTCTCACGGTCTCACGCCAAGATAGGGCCTAGTATAATCTCACGCCTAGTAGTAAATCTCACGCAAAAAGCTGGAAAATGAGTAAAATCTCACGCATCGTCATGAATAATTTGTTGTTTCTACCAACCCCCCCCCCACCCCGCTTTTCAAATTCTCAAGCGCCGTGGCTCAAATAATCATTGTTCAAAATGAACATTGGAGTCGGCAAATCCCGGTACGCATCTGTCTCACGCCAAGCAATTCCAAAAAGTTGACAGCCCTGTTAATGACCTCAAATAAATCAAACATCAAATGAGAATAATCGAGCTTCTATTAAATAAAAAGGGCCAAAAACAGGTGGATCATAATTATACAAGATGACACCATTGCAAAATATTCAGCATTTTACAAATGAAATACATGTAGGCCTATATCTAAAATAACATAGCCGGGCCCGGGAAACACACACTAGCGCATAATATCATGATCATGCTTTATAATACCATAGGCCTTCAAACACCTGTGTTTGAAGGCCTATGATAATACTGAACAAATTGTTAAATCCCAATGTCGTGTGTTTTAATATAAGTAGTTCAAATTATAGAGCTATAAAGTCCAGTTGATATTCACCGTAGTACTAGTCTGACATCTAAATCGATCGTTTCCAACTGGTTCAGTGCTCTCTGTGTTCGAAACCACGATATTAAATGATCACAACATAAAGTCAAGTCAATTAAACCATGCGTGAATAAGTTACCTAAGTATGACGTATGGCGCAATCGATACCATTGATTACAGGAATTGATTTTCTTTACCAGTTAAATGCTACGTAGCTGGTCAATGTCCTGACGGTGTTTTTAAAATGTAAGATATTTTCCCTAATATTAAAACTAATATAATGAATGCAGCAATTAATATTGCCTATTGTTTTAATAGGCCTACACTCAAAGTGTATGACGGATAATGTACTCGTGCAAATGCATTCGTCAAGATAATTGCACTTGCCATGGAGTTATTGCATTTAGCTTTCGAGCCTATCGGCTCTCAAGCTAAATGCAATAACTCCACGGCGCGTGCGATTATCTTGACGAATGCATTGCACTCAGTTCATTATCCTTATCTTAATGCCACAAAGGTCGAATCGCCTTTGCCATGGACCATGACTGCATCATGATGCAACTGAATTTGTCATGATATTCGCACATGGCTAAGGGTTTGTGTACTGATGTTGAGAGTAAGTTGTGATCAATGTACTGCACTCATGTACACTTATCTTAATAGAGGCCTTGCATGAGTTTATCGATTGGCTCCAAACAAAGGATTTGAACCGGTGTCCTTCACCGTAGTTATGGCGGAGTGCAGTCCATTCAATCAAATGTTGTCATCAACCTATTTGATCGTAGTGCAGGGTTATGTGTGTGAGACGAACTGTCACGGTAGATTGCAATCATGCTTTTGTTGAATGCATTTGAGTAGTCCGCCATATTTACGGCATGATACGTCACATGCAAGGCCTCTATTATTACACCGTGATACACCAGTCTCAGTTCTACACGACAGTACACGATACTGGGAGATGCTGATTGGTGCAGAGGCAATAAGGATTGGGACAAATGGGTGGATGAACTTTCTAAAAAAACATAATGAGTGCGATTTCATGGCAAATCTGTCTCCATCGGAATAAATAATAGGATCACATTTAACTTCGTTTTAAATTGAATCACCAACCGGAAAAAGTTATTATAACAATATTGTAAATAATATCAGCAACTTGATGCGACATATCTATCATCATGAGCTTATAAAATAGGACACGACCTTTTTATTGTTGTTATAGGTAGTACCTATTTAGCCTACACGGAAACAGTTGCATTCTAATTAAGCTTTAAAATAATTCCCGGCTCGAATGATAAGATATATGCACTTGGGATTGAATTTTGATCACAATAATCAAAATAAACCTAAACTTGGCTTTCAATCTGATAGTTGGATAAACTAGTCAGCCATTTATAGGCTTCCGTTTGCACAAAACAAGTTAGAAGTTAGACCATCAGGAGTTTTCAGGACTAGCATTAGACCTGGTCTAACTATATGTAGATTAGGTCTATGGAGAAGGAAGCTTTTGGTATTTACGTATCCTTATTCTATAATATTGTAGATCATGTTTATTAAAGACAAATACATGTAGCTTAATGTTAGGTAGCTGCAGTTTAATTTTTGGACTTTGCTATAGTAGTAAAGGAGGAAATGAAAACCAAAGGGATCCCTCCCTAAATCTAACCTACATAGTTAAATCAGGTCTAGACCTGGTCTAACTTGTTTTTGTGTTTAACGGACCTAAGGTTAAAATAAAGATCCAAGATTACAAAAGCTTTATGTAGAAGATCATAATCTTTTTATAATGTTCTTTTACATGAATCTTTCCAGAGGGGCACACCCCGTCAGTCCGAACACAGTTCCAGGATATGTGGTCGAACCACCGTCAGTCCGAATGTTTAGGGTGTTTCGGACTGACGGTGTTTCGAACTGACGGAGAGACCCATTCCATTCCAGAGTCCCAATCTCTTCAGGAGAAAAGAATGATGTGCACAAGAAGGATTGTCATGGTATAAACCTTCCCCTCACCCTCCCTGAATTTTACAGTACTGGTGCCTACGGTATGAGCAGTCCCTATTTCCCCTCGCGGTTGCCCTCCCCTTCGCCCCTTTGTAAAAGTCACTCTGATTACGTGAAGTCGTGAGACATGCATTTTACAACCATTTTGCAGCATGCATGTTCTTAGTACATATATTGAATTCGTATGCAGCTGTCTATATTATACATTTGTTCATGTCATGTACAGTGCCAAACTTCTGCCTAAAAATAACTCCATATCAGAGCATCTGTATGAGTTTGTATAGGCGATGATATTTTATAACTTGATTATATACTATATGATAAAAGTTGTTGGATACGTTTTGGCGATGTGTACATATCATTTTATCCACTTCGCCATGATCGCCGTTAGGCAAGTAAAATTGTTTATACAACAACAATATTTTGTCAGAATAAGCTCTGACCTCTCTAGAACAAAACTTAAGATAAAAATGTTGGCTCTGAAAAGACGCGTTTTTCAAAGATGCACCATTTCTGTATGCAAGAAATGGTCTTCTTCATCTTCCAACTGATCAGCTCTTTTCAGAGCCACCGTTAGACGAGCGTAAGTTTATTCATTTCCTTAACGTCTTTTTACACATTTCTCTTTAGTTAAAGGGTTGTATCCCGGGGATGTGTAAATATTATTTTGCTCTTAAAATCAGAACCAGTTCTGGAGAGAAATTTACAATTTCATTATCATCCTTGTCCATAAATTAAAGTTATATGAACATTTTCCCATTCTCATTTTAATATGCGAACTTGCATTCTCTGATGGTCTGCCATACCGTCTACTATCAACATATTAATCATTTTTTGGTTTGGCAGAAAAACAAAGCAATGTCTAGCACACATATGCATTTCATTATAATAAAAACATATAAAGGAAATATTAAAATGTTAAAAATAGTTAGAACAGCCCTATAAAATACATATTTGAGTCTTTGTAAGTCCACCTGACTCCGATTTGGATTGGTTTTCTTCTAGTGTCTGAATCATTAAACCACATACATTGATTGACGAAATCAAGTGATAAAAGACTGTCACTTGTTAATACTGTCGATGCTGAACACAGGATCCACGGTTCAATGTGATCGTTGAGTTCAAATCAACGATTTAGGCTAGGTATTGTTGGTCCAAGCAGCCAAACAAACATTTTTCATTATCTAAATCAATATATTATTGAAAAATAGCATTTTGATGTTTTGCAAAAGTTCATTCTACAAATCATATACCTTGAAAACTTGCTTGATTTATTGTTGTTAATGAGTTATGTACGTTTTACAAAAGTGTTGTTGTTTCAGCCTTCTTTACAACATAACTCAAGAACCACAGGACCTACAAAAGTATATCTGTGATATATTTGAATTCTTCTATACACACTCGCTATGAATTGATCAATGCAATTTTTGCCAAAGCTCAGTACCATTCGCAAAATGATGTGAACTACCAAATCGCAAAAGTTTAAGTTGCTATCCTTAAATATGTACTTTTCTATTTAAGCTTTTTTAATATCATGCTTTCTGAACTGCTAGAACTAAATTAAAAGTAAAGCGGGGCCCGGGCAGTATTCAAGTGGGGTGCCGCTGATAATCTGAAAGTGGTTCCACCAAATTTGGACCCATCAATATACCGAACCAAAAGACAAAGTTTTCTTCCAAATGTAACACAAATTGTCACAGTTTTTACTTTTTCCCACATTTTCAGGTAAATTTCACAAATTTGGGCTACAGTGAGAAAAAATTGGGCTGAAACAATGACCCATCCATATACCATAATTGAATGGCTCATAAAAAGTATGCCCCGTATGGCAATTTTTACTGACTGAGTACCCCCCCGCCCTCCTCCGGGTAAAATGGTTTGCACTCCATGGTTCAACATGGTTGTTGAATTATTTCAAAGATCATGTACTTTTCTATTAGCTCTTTTAATATCGTGAACTTTTTGAACCGCCAGAACTAAAATTAGAAGTAAATGGTTTGCATTTTGGTTTCGCGTGTTGACTCCTACATGACCATGATGACCGTGCAGAGATCTACTTCCAGCGCCAGAGATGAGCTGATGAGAGAAGCATTCCCGGGAAAGTACTGCGAAAGGTTGCCATATCATTGGCATAGTCCCGGGGGCCGGGGTATATAGTGCCCAGGGTAGGAAAGTGGAATATAAAGTCAGTATTATAAGTATAAGTATAAGGAAGCTTATAAGGAAGCACCCCCTCATCTTGAGGTCAATGTTGGGGTACCATTGTCGAATAAGACTCTTTTGGATCATATATATAGTACACGATCATTTGGAAATTTATCTCCTGAAAACCAAACACACCCCAACAAATGTTTCTTCCAATGTGCATGATTGATTTGATTTGTTCGGGTTTTTGACAACCCTGGATAACCCAATTGAAAGCCTCTATTGAAGCTTATTTCCATTGGGGTCCATTTGAACACCAGAAACAGTCAGGGATTAACACCCTACTCTTTTCGAAACTGACTGCGAGATACATGTACAGGTATGGCTCTCTGCACACGGAACCGACGGCTTAACGTCCCCTCCGAAGGACGGAGTACTTTCATGGTTCATTTACCCAATTCTACATGAACCATGAGGAGAGCAGAAGTCTGAATTTAATCTACAGAGGTTGCCAATTAATTTCAGACTTTTTTTTTCCAAATCAATATCCCAGCAAATCGCCACCGCCGGGAATTGAACCCGGGACCTCATGCACTAAAGGCAAGTACCCTAACCATTGCGCCACGCTCTCCCTCTATTATTATACAAAACTTTAGCTGATTAGTGTGGTCTTCAAGTTGTGACTGGATATAGCCTGGTGATAACTTTCAAGCCGTGTGTGTCAATATATTGCCAATCTTCCTCCCACATTGTCCCAAGGCAATTTATATCATAGATCCAGATCGTTTTAGGATCTATGCTTTATGTATACTGCAAAAGAGGTTTTCCAACTTGAACCACAGATCCTGGAGCAGGATCTGTGCTTGAACATACAGGACATACCGACAAACACGTCAATCACAAATTAATGATCTCCTTTAGAGTACCTGGTTTAAATTGGGCTAAAAATTCACTATGAAAAAATGATTAAATATCAATTTTTCTGGAATCTAGTTTTTGTACTTTTCTATTAAGCCCTTTTAATATCGTGAACTTTTTGAACTGCTAGAACTAAAATTAGAAGTAAATAATATGGTAAAGGGTTTGCATTTTAGTTTTTCGTGTTGACTCCTACACCCCTACATGATCGTGCAGACATCTTCTTCCAGTGCCAGAGATGAGCCGATGAGAGAAGCATTCCCGGGAAAGTACTGCGAAAGGTTGCCATATCATTGACATAGTCAAGGGGCCCGGGGTAGGGCCCAGGGTAGGAAAGTGGAATATTAACTCAGTAATGCATAAGTATAAGTATAAGGAAGCTTTTTGAATTAACATTGAGCCTCTTGCGTTTATGAATTTTTCACAATTTCAGGGACAACTGATAATATGCAACAATAACATCCCAAAGCCCATAACACAGTTCTTTGATAATACGCTCACTGAATGACCATTGAGTGTGTTGGATACAAAAAGCCACCCCATTATCTTGAGGTCAATGTTGGGATACCAATGTTGAATGAGACTCTATTGAATCATATAGTACATGATCATTTGGAAATTTGTCTCCTGAAAACAGGACATACCCCAACAAATGTTTCTTCCAATCATGCATAATTATACAAAACATTAGCTGATTAGTGTGGTCTTCAAGTTGTGACTGAATATAGCCTGGTGATAATTTCAAGCCGTGTGTGTCAATATATTGCCAACCTTCCTCCCACATTGTCCCAAGGCAATTTATATCATAGATCCAGATCGTTGTAGGATCTATGCTTTACAGGGCCGGATTTCTGGGCCAGACCAAAATTTGAAGGCCCCCAAACGCACCGTGAGGAAGGCATGTGCACTCAAGTGGCCAAGTTGTTAGATTTAACTAGGGACCCATTCCATGTCAACTCCAGGGATGTGCACCGCAGCACCTCTTCAATTTTTTTCTTTTTCTGTGTGGTGGTAGATATTGATGAGAAAGTAAATTCCCGAAAATTTGAGCTTCATACTCCATTTCGTTTTCCCGTGGCATCAATTTGAAATTTAGGGGGGTCAGCGTAAAAAATGTGTTGCAACGCGAAAGACGACGTTTGGAGGTCCATAAATGTATAAAGGGAACCCTTTACAACTTTGAAAAGTATGTATCCTGGGGTACTTATTTGTGTAGAATTCAAATCTGGCATCAGAAAACATGTACCTCCTTTACTTTACAAGATATAGAAGGCCCTCAAATGCAACTTCATCCATCAGTACCAACTTTGGGGGTCAGAACTCCAAAAGTAAAAAATTTTACTGTCCATTTTTTGCCAGTCAGAGCCCTTTGGTAGGACATTGCTCTTATCCAATATTTAGCCTATTAGAATACTTTTAGCTGAGATATAACCCATGCAAAACCCCAATTGTACATTATTTTTTACATTTTGACCCCCCTGAAAACCAATGTCAGACATTTGCCTGGACCATCAACTTCAGGTATGTTGAAGATATGTCCTTGGACAACATTTCTGAAGATATTGGCTTGGGATTGATGAATTCAACACATCACTTAAGTTTGCCTACTCCATAGAGTTGTACACATTTTGATTTAGCATGTATAATGGTTCAACTTTATACATTTATGGACCTCCAAACGTCGTCTTCGCGTTGCGACACATTTTTATGCTGACCTTTAATTTCAAATTGATGCCACGGGAAAACGAAATGGAGTATGAAGCTCAAATTTTCGGGATTTTATTTTCTCATCAATATCTACCACCACACAGAAAAGGACATTTTGCGCGCGAAGCGCACGAAAAGTTTCAATTTTAGACTATTTTAGCCCAAGTGAATTTTGCCATATAACAAGCCAGTGCTCGCGAAGCGCGCAGAATTTTGCAGGGTATTTGTACCCTAATTTGGCCCAAAACATGGTGTTTTTCGGCTAAAATGGAAGATTCACACTGCACAGGGCAATTTTGGGGGCCCAAAAAATTTGGGGGCCCTGGGCCCGGGCCCATCTGGCCCTATGGTAAATCCGGCCCTGATGCTTTATGTGTATACTGCAAAAGAGGTTTCCCAACTTGAACATACAGGAAAACATGTCAATCACAAATTAATGATCTCCAGGAGTTTACCTGGTTTAAATTGGGCTAAAAATTCACTATTAAAAAATATTAAATATCGATTTTCTGGAATCTAGTTTTTGTACTTTTCTATCAAGCCCTTTTAATGTCGTGAACTGCTAGAACTAAAATTAGAAATAAACATGGTAAAGGGTTTGCATTGTAGTTTTGCGTGTTGACTCCTACACCCCTACATGACCGTGCAGATATCTACTTCCAGTGCCAGAGATGAGCCGATGAGAGCCAATTCCCGGGAAGTACTGCGAAAGGTTGTCATATCATTGGCATAGTCCCGGGGCCGAGGAGGGCCCAGGGTAGGGCCCAGGGTAGGAAAGTGGAATGTTAAGTCAGTAATGCATAAAGTATAAGTACAAGTATATAAGTTAAAGGAAGCTTTTTGAATTAACATTGCGCCTCTTTTTCGCAATATCAGGGTCAACAAATATGCTACAATAACATTCCCAAGGTGTCAGAACACAGTTCTTTCTATATTAAATACGCTCACTGAATGACCATTGAGTGTATTGGATACAAAAAGCCACCGCCTCATCTTGTGGTCAATGTTAGGGTACCATTGTCGAATAAGACTCTTTTGAATCATTATAGTAGGCCTACATGGTCATTTGGAAATTTATCTCCTGAAAACTTGACATACCCCAACAAATGTTTTTTCCAATGTGCATAATTTATACAAAACATTAGCTGACTAATGTGGTCTTCAAGTTGTGACCATGGTGACTGGATATAGCCTGGTGATAACTTTCAAGCCATGTGTGTCAATATATTGCCAACCTTCCTCCCACATTGTCCCAAGGCAATTTGTATCATAGATCCAGATCGTTTTAGGATCTATGCTTTATGTATACTGCAAAAGAGGTTTCCCTACTTGAATATACAGGAAAACATACCGACAAACACGTCAATCACAAATTAATTATCTCCTGGAGTTTACCTGGTTTAAATTGGGCTAAAATTCTCTATTTGAAATATTAAATATCGATTTTTCTGGAATCTAGTTTTTGTACTTTTCTATTAAGCCCTTTTAATATCGTGAACTGCTAGAACTAAAATTAGAAGTAAACATGGTAAAGGGTTTGCATTGTAGTTTTGCGTGTTGACTTCTACACCCCTACATGACCGTGCAGAGATCTTCTTCCAGTGCCAGAGATGAGCCGATGAGAGCCAATTCCCGGGAAGTACTGCGAAAGGTTGTCATATCATTGGCATAGTCCCGGGGGCCGGGGTAGGGCCCAGGGTAGGGCCCAGGGTAGGAAAGTGGAATGTTATGTCAGTAATGCATAAAGTATAAGTACAAGTATATAAGTTAAAGGAAGCTTTTTGAATTAACATTGAGCCTCTTTTTCGCAATATCAGGGTCAACAAATATGCTACAATAACATTCCCAAGGTGTCAGAACACAGTTCTTTCTATATTAAGGTTATTAATTATTTTAAACTGTTGTGATTTGGTAGTTCACAGCATCTTACGAATGGTAGTGAGCTTTGGCAAAAACTGCATTGCTCAATTCATAGCGAGCGTATAGAAGAATTAAAATATCACAGATATACTTTTATAGGTACTGCGGTTCTTGAGTTACGTTGTAAAGAGGGCTGAAACAACAACACTTTTGTAAAACGTACACAACTAATTAACAACAATAAATTAAGCAAGTTTGCAAAGTATACGATTTGTAGAATGAACTTTTGCAAAACATAAAGGTGTTAATTTTCACTAATATATTGATCTAGATAATGAAAATCGATTTTTAGGTTGCTTCGACCAACAATACCTCGTCTACCCTTAAATACGCTCACTGAATGACCATTGAGTGTATTGGATACAAAAAGCCACCGCCTCATCTTGTGGTCAATGTTAGGGTACCATTGTCGAATAAGACTCTTTTGAATCATTATATATATAGTACATGGTCATTTGGAAATTTATCTCCTGAAAACAAATGTTTCTTCCAATAAGCATAATTATACAAAACATACTAACATAAGCTGATTAATGTGGTCTTCAAGTTGTGACCATGGTGACTGGATATAGCCTGGTGATAACTTTCAAGCCATGTGTGTCAATATATTGCCAACCTTCCTCCCACATTGTCCCAAGGCAATTTATATCATAGATCCAGATCGTTTTAGGATCTATGCTTTATGTATACTGCAAAAGAGGTTTCCCAACTTGAACATATACAGGAAAACATACCGACAAACACGTCAATCACAAATTAATGATCTCCTGGAGTCTATGTTTAAATTGAGCTATTAAACAATATGAGCTAATTTGCATAAATGCTAATTAATTATGCAAATATGCTAATTAGAGGGCGGGTTCACTATATAATACATTAGAACATATTAGAAACACTTTGACCAAGTTTCAAGGCAAAAGTATGCAAAATAAAAATACCCTGTACATTATGCCTTGATTTTTAGCAAAATATTGGCAAAAATTATATGTTAATGAGCTTCTCCAGTCATTTTAGCTCATTAACTTTATTGATTATTGATAAAAACAATAAGATATAAAGAAAATATAAATTGGTATATTTTGAAAACCGTATGTCCGATTTGCTTCAAACAAAAGGCACATTGGTCAGTGTGAATTGCTCTACTTAATTAATCTGTTTAAAACATGCTTAGAGCACTTCCATGTTTTAAAAAAAAATCAAAAATTCAAAAATTTCATAAAATGTAAATTTTCATGACCATATTTGGAATCAGCATGAAAAATGCATTAAAATGAGTACAAACAAGCTTAGTATTGGTTCAGTAGTTCTTAAGATAGCTCTTGATATTTTGAGAAAATATTTCAAAACATTTTCCGTTGGCTAGCACGCAGAGCATTAATTAAACGTAGAAATCAACTTAAACTTAAACCTAACCCTATACCCTTACTTTATGTTTATCCCGTTTGCTTGAAGAGCACAGTGAATTTGGTGCATAGAAGTTATTAGTAATTCAGTAATATGCTTCAAAGAATATCACTCGTCAATAATTTCATATCACAGTAAGGTGACCAAACATTTCTTGGTTCAAATAGAGACCCATATCGTTATTAAATTACCGTGGTTATCCAAGATTTTAAAAATATCCCATCCCCTGATCATAGTATGAATAAGATGAAGTTCAGCACTATAGGGCTGCAACCTTTCAGACCGTGTGTGTCAATATATTGTCACCCTTCCTCCCACATTGTCCCAAGGCAATTTATATCATAGCTAGATCTAGATCATTTTAGGATCTATGTTTATTAAATACTGCAAAAGAGGTGTCCCAACTTGAACATACAGGAAAACATGTACATTACATACCGACAAACACGTCATCACAAATTAAATGTTCTCCAGGAGTTTGCCTGGTTTAAATTGGGCTAAAAATTCACTATGAAAGAATAAATTAAATATCAATTTTCCTGGATTGTACTTTTCTATCCAACTCTTTTAATATCGTGAACTTTTTGAACTGTTAGAAAACTAGAAGTAAAGGGTTTACATTGTAGTTTTGCGTGTTGTCTCCTACATGACCGTGCAGAGATCTTCTTCCAGTTCCAGAGATGAGCCGACGAGAGAAGCATTCCCGGGGAAGTATTGCGAAAGGTTGTCGTATCATTGGCATAGTCCCCGGGGCCGGTTAGGGCCCAGGGTAGGAAAGTGGAATCTAAATTCAGTATAAGTATAAGGAAGCTTTTGAATTAACATTGAGCCTCTTGCGTTTATGAATTTATCAAAATTTCAGGGGCAATTGATATGATACAATCATCTCAGGATCTCAAATATCCCAGGATGTCAGATCACAGTTCTTTTTGTAATATATACGCTCACAGAATGACCATTGAGTGTGTTGGATACAAAACGCCACCGCTCATCTTGAGGTCAATGTTGGGGTACCAATGTTGAATAAGACTCTTTTGGATCGTTATAGTGCATTTGGAAATTTGTCTCCTGAAAACAGCACAAACCCCAACAAATGTTTCTTCCAATATGCATAATTATACAAATATTAGTGTGGTCTTCAAGTTGTGACTGGAAAAAGAGCCTCAAACTATCTGGCTCTATACCACAACGGGAATTTAGAAAAGCGGCAAATCATATTAAATTTAAGTTAAATAGACATTGCAAGCGGTTTTCAGCATCTTCGAGCAAAACGATGAGTCTCTTTTTTATTTTAAGATTATAAGGGTGAGACCCCTTAGAGTGCCACAAAAACACTTGAACGTGACTCATGCACGGCCGTTTTTAACGTCTACTTTTATCGAAAACAACGAAAACTGAGGGGGTAAACTATTAGTCTCGTATACACGTTTGTGGCGTGTCAGACGCCTACACAGCGAATGCCCACCGTTACTGATGAGTACGTTGAAGATATGGACACGTAATACGCTTTAAGCTTACTGAAAGTTAAGTTTTTAAGCTTACTGAAAGTTAAGTTTTTAAGCTTACTGAAAGTTAAGTTTTTAAGCTTACTGAAAGTTAAGTTTTTAAGCTTACTGAAAGTTAAGCTTCCTTAAAATCCCATTAGATCATGGTTATATAATAGTTAAAGTGTCCAATATCTTCAATTTAACAATAATTTTGTCTCTAAGCTAAAGCAATTAATTAGTTTAATTGAATCTATTCCAAAGTGAAAGTCCGATTCTTGAAGACCCGGTCAGTGGCCCGAATGTAGACGGGTGGAAAAATTCGGTATTTTTTTCACCAAAACATAAACTGTGACGGTGAATCTGAACATACCGGTACGCTATTTTAGCCTATTTAACATCGTAAAGAAGTACGACACAGCAAAATGTACAATTTACTCCAGATTTTAGGCCCCGTAAAAAATAAGTTACGTAGCTGGTTAAAATAGACTAAAACATAATTGGTCTTTCGTAGGAGCTTAATGATGAAATCTGAACATACCGGTATGTTATTTTAGCATTACTACGGAACCCGGTAAATTACTACGGAACCCGTAAAATATTACGGCACCCGGTAAATTACTACGGCACCCGTAAATTACTACGGAACCCGTAAATTGCTACGGAACCCGTAAATTGCTACGGAACCCGTAAATTGCTACGGAACCCGTAAATTGCTACGGCAAATTGCTACGGCACCCGTAAATTGCTACGGAACCCGTAAATTGCTACGGAACCCGTAAATTGCTACGGAACCCGTAAATTGCTACGGCACCCGTAAATTGCTACGGAACCCGTAAATTGCTACGGAATCCGTAAATTGCTACGGAACCCGTAAATTGCTACGGAACCCTTAAATTGCTACGGCACCCGTAAATTGCTACGGAACCCGTAAATTGCTACGGCACCCGTAAATTGCTACGGAACCCGTAAATTGCTACGGAATCCGTAAATTGCTACGGAACCCGTAAATTGCTACGGAACCCGTAAATTGCTACGGAACCCGTAAATTGCTACGGAACCCGTAAATTGCTACGGAACCCTTAAATTGCTACGGCACCCGTAAATTGCTACGGAATCCGTAAATTGCTACGGAACCCGTAAATTGCTACGGAACCCGTAAATTGCTACGGAACCCGTAAATTGCTACGGCACCCGTAAATTGCTACGGCACCCGTAAATTGCTACGGAACCCGTAAATTGCTACGGCACCCGTAAATTGCTACGGAACCCGTAAATTGCTACGGAACCCGTAAATTGCTACGGAACCCGTAAATTGCTACGGAACCCGTAAATAGCCTACGGAACCCTTAAATTGCTACGGCACCCGTAAATTGCTACGAAACCCGTAAATTGCTACGGAACCCGGAAATTGCTACGGAACCCGTAAATTGCTACGGAACCCGTAAATTGCTACGGAATCCGTAAATTCCTACGGAACCCGTAAATTGCTACGGAACCCGTAAATTGCTACGGAACCCGTAAATTGCTACGGACCCCGTTAATTACTACGGAACCCGTAAATTGTTACGGAACCTGTAAATTGCTACGGAACCCGTAAATTGCTACGGAACCCGTAAATTGCTACGGAACCCGTAAATTACTACGGAACCCGGTACATAAAATTATATGTAATGTAGAATTTTATCGGAAATTTTGGACCGTAGAGCATTTAGTTACGTAGCTGGTTGAAACAAGCTAAAACTCATCGCGTAGCGTTACATTTGTAAATCGGACCAAATTGATTCTTCGGAAGAGTGCGACGATGATACCAGAACATACCGATACACTATTTCGGCATTGTAAAGAACTACGGAAGGACAAAATATAAAAAATGGAGAATTTATCGAGATTGGTAAAAACAAGCGACAAGTCATAGCGTATCGTTACGTATCTCACACGAAGCAAATTAATGCTTCGTAAGGGTTTGACAACAAAATCGCAACTCACAATGATTTCAGTCAGCGCACACACACTACATGTTTACTTTTGGGTTTCTATGTCGAGTTTACATGTACATGTACTGTACTGTAGTACAGTATCATGAGTGGCTATAGTGCGTGTATTATCAGTACATGTCATATCATTTCTGCAAAGTATATGGACTGTGACACTGTTATGCTCGCACAAATTATTATCATTAGCATCTGTTTTACTTGTAAATAAAGAGAGGATGATATTATTAACTGTTTTATGTTCCAATATTCTGACTAAAATACGCTATACCGTACGCTATACCGTACGGTATGATTCTGCATTTTGTGCAGTGAATTTAGTGATGGTGTACGGACATATGTTGTCTATTATCAAGCATCTAAGGAGTGTGAACGGTAACTCTTGGATAGCATTTTATCTAAAGCTTCTGGTTTACTTGAAAAATTAATAAAATATAATTGGGAGTGTTTTTGTGGGTCTATTCTAGTGATCAAAATGGGCTATTTTCAACTTCGAAAGGACATTTCGTCGCCATTATCGGCGACCGATTACATTCGGTAACTATGTAGGGTTGGGCGGTATGGGAATTTTGAGTCAACAGTACCGCTATACTTTTGTGTGCTAATTGGTATCGGTAGTTTACAATTATAACTCTTTGTATCGCCCTACACCACTTTAACGAAATAAGACTCCTTAAGTCAAAACTGAGGGCGCTCTAGATAAAAGTAGACATCACGCATAGGCGGCGAACGGCCGTGCATGCTGATTAGTAAACTTGTTTTATATCAGTATTAACATTTTAATAAAATATTAAAACCTTTAAATAAGAAAATTGAAAAATAAAATATGGATTAATTCCATGAGTAGACAGGCGGACGTGAAACGAATAATTATTGTTTTACTTGGCCTGACTGTGTCTTCCTAGCCTCCTGTGTACTAAGATCTTCAAAACACTAATGAGCTCTTCGTTTTATTCTTGCTATGGTTAAGGGATCTAAAATGAGCGTTTATTGCGTTTCGACAGTATTTTTTGTGGGACATGACAGCACCTCAGACCTATCAAATTGCATTCTGAATACGAAGCATGTCTTTCTGATATCAAATAATTTTCATTTTTTGAAAATCACAATATAATACAAATTTTATGACAAATTATAAAAATTTGATATTTGTCAAATTTTTGATATATAACAGTCCTCGAAGTAAATTATATAAATCTAATGATATATTCTTAAAGTGTATGTAGCAGGGAGGAAAAGCCGACGGTCAATTGAAAATTTTGACCTTCCATATTGAAGATATGGATTTTTTCCCCAAAAAGACAAAGGTCAAAATTTTCAATTGATCGTCGGCTTTTCATCCCATCTACATACAGTTTAGGTAGAAATCATCAGATTTATAAAGTTTACTTCGAGTACTGTTAAATATCAAAATATCAATTTTAATGATTTGCCATAAAATGTGTATTACATTGCGAATTTCAAAAAATCAAAATTATTTGATATCAGAATGACATTCTTCGTATTCAGAATGCAATTCGATATGTCTGATGTGCTCTAATGTCCCACAATAAATACTGTCCAAACGTTCATACCCCAGCCCTTAAAATACTGAAGTTTTAGGCTTTGAATTTTTTTCTCGTATGACCAGCCCAGTTTTGAGACCTCATTCCTAAGACCCCGTCTCCGATTTTTTTTGGCACAAGCAATTTGCAGATATCACAAGTTTTCTCTGTCAAGACAATCAGGAATCAGGATAACTGACGAAAGTTGTATCGTCGGTTTCAAAAAAGACCCACGTCTCTGAACACGTCAAACATATCGTACACTCTACATTGTATACAGGTTTGGATTAGTCTACTGAAAAAAAGTCACCGTTTGTCATGTTGGATTAGTCTGTTTTTTGGTTTTTTTTGCATATATTTACATAATCCAAATATAATGTTCATACTTTATCTTAATTACACGTAGAAATCAACTTGAACTTTTTGAACTGCTAGAACTAAACTTAGAAGTAAAGGGTTTACATTTTAGTTTTGCGTGTTGACTCCTACATGACAACGGGCATAGATCTACTTCCAGTGCCAGAGAAGAGCCGACGAGAGAAGCATTCCAGGGTATGGTAGGAAAGTGGAATCTAAATTCAGTATAAGTATAAGGACGCTTTTGAATTAACATTGAGCCTCTTGCGTTTACGAATTTTTCAAAATTTCAGGGGCAACTGATATGCTACAATAACATCCCAATTTGTCAGAACACAGTTCTTTAATAATACACTCACAGAATGACCATTGAGTGTGTTGGATACAAAACACCACCGCCTCATCTTGAGGTCAATGTTGGGATACCAATGTTGAATAAGACTCTTTTGGATCATATAGTACATGATCATTTTTTCTTGTCAGGGTTAAAAATATTTTTTGGTAAATACCACCAATGACATACTAGGAAATATACTCAACATGAAAATTTTGAGTAATTCCTAGTATGTCATTGGTGGTAATTACCAATGATGCCACTATTTTGCACCCGGTTAGTTGTGCCAACTAGCATTCCAAGTACTTGCAATGCAAAATTATGAAACATGATCTTCATCCATGGCGTTGTCTTTTTAAAGACATTTCTTGTTTTCTTGTATGACCAATCCAGTTTTGAGACCTCATTCCTAAGACCTCGTTTCCGCATTTTTTTGTCACAAGCAATTTGCAGATATCACAAGTTTTCTCTTCCGCCTACTGTCAAGACAATCAGGAATCGGGATAACTGACGAAAGTTGTATCATCATTTTGAAAGTGCTTACGTCTCTGAACACGTCAAACATATCGTACACTCTACAGGTTTTGATTAGTCTGTTTTTTGCTTATATTTGCATATCCATAATGATTATACTTCATCTTAAATACACTTAGAAATCAACTTAAACCTAACCATATACCCTTTTTAATACTCTATAATGGGTATCCCGTAGATCACAGTGAATTTGAAGTTATTAGTAATTCAGCATGCTTCAAAGAAATATCACTCGTCAATAATTTCATATCACAGTCAAGGTGACCAAACATATGGGTTCAAATAGAGACCCATATCGTTATTAAATTACCGTGGTTATCCAAGATTTTAAAAATATCCCATGCATCCCCAGATCATAGTATGATTAAGATGAAGTTCAGCACTAGCATGACTAGGGCAGCAACCTGGTGATACCTTTCAAGCCGCATGTGTCAATATATTGCCACCCTTCCTCCCACATTGTCCCAAGGCAATTTATATCATAGATCTAGATCATTTTAGGATCTATGTTTATTATATCACAGATATTGGAACACATAGCCTACTGCAAAAGAGGTTTCCCAACTTGAACATACAGGAAAACAAGTATGTCACATACCGACAAAAACGTCATCGCAAATTAAATGTTCTCCAGGAGTTTGCCTGGTTTAAATTGGGCTAAAAATTCACTATGAAAAAATATTAAATATCGATTTATCATGTTTATCTGGAATCTAGTTTAAATTTGTACTTTTCTATCAAGCCCTTTTAATATCGTGAACTTTTTGAACTGTTAGAACTAGAAGTAAAGGGTTTACATTTTAGTTTTGCATGTTGTCTCTTACATGACCGTGCAGAGATCTACTTCCAGTGCCAGAGATGAGCCGACGAGAGAAGCATTCCCGGGGAAGTATTGCGAAAGGTTGTCGTATCATTGGCATAGTCCCGGGGGCCGGGTAAGGGCCCAGGGTAGGAAAGTGGAATCTAAATTCAGTATAAGTATAAGGAAGCTTTTGAAATAATATTGAGCCTCTTGCGTTTATGAATTTTTCAAAATTTCAGGATAACTGACGAAAGTTGTATCATCAGTTTCAAAATGTTTACGTCTTTGAATACGTCAAACATATCGTACACTCTACAAGTTTGGATTAGTCTGGTTTTTTTTGCTTATATTTGCATATCCAAATAATGTTTAGGCCTATACTTTATCTTAATTAAACCTATAAATCAACTTAAACCTAACCCTATACCCTTACTTTATGTTTATCCCGTAGTGATTGAAGAGCACGTTGAATTTGGTGCATACACTGTAAATTGGCCAGAACACATGGAACGCGTTCATTAATGTAACGGTTTTTTAACACATGACACGTGTTCAACTTATTTAGAGAACACTAGTGTGAACACCTGAGACGTGTTCATAAGGTACAGTTGAACACATGACACATGTGTAATAAGTGTTCTAAAATATTTCAGAATATCAGTGTTCAAACTACAAGAACACCATGTGTTCAAATGAAACAAAGAAAGACATAAGCATGATAAGGACATTTTGAACACGTGTCAAGTGTTCAAAAGGTGCTACGTGTTCTAAGTTTTGAAAATGTTGTCTTATTTTTCAAAATCAAATATTAATGTAACAATGTTTCCTTTTTGTGCTAGGTAAGGAGACACTATTTAATTTTAGTATGGATATGCAGACATCTTTTCATAACTAATCTTGGAAACAGAGACAGAACACTAGTGTCAAGTGTTCTATGACTTTTACAGTGTAGAAGTTATTAGTATTCAGCATGCTTCAAAGAATATCACTCGTCAATAATTTCACATCACAGTAAGGTGACCAAACATTTCTGGGTTCAGATAGAGACCCATATCGTTATTAAATTACCGTGAATATCCAAGATTTTAAAAATATCCCATGCATCCCCAGATCATAGTATGAATAAGATGAAATTCAGCACTAGGGGCTGCAACATGAAGATAACTTTCAAGCCGTGTGTGTCAATACATTGCCACCCTTCCTCCCAAGACAATTTAAATCTTAATCCAGATCGTTTTAGGATCAATGTTTATATATACTGCATAAGAGTTTCCCCAACTGGAACATAGAGGAAAACATGTGAATACATATAACACGTCAATCACAAGTTCTCTAAGAGTTTGCTCGACGAAAATTTCCATGGGAATATGGACAAAGCAATGTAAGGCAAAGTCCCGGGGCAAAGTAATTAGGTAATGTGATGAGAGAAAAAGCACTAAAAGATGCTTAATGGGTGGGAAATGAAAGGCACAAAAAAAGGAAAGGAATTGGGAAGGGAAAGGAAGGGGATAGAAAGGGGTAGAAAGAAAAGGAAAGGAAAGGAAAAACACGAAAGCAAAGAAAATGAAGGTGAAGGGAAATTAAAGGGAAGTAAAGTGATGGGAAGAGACAGAAAGAAAAGGAAGGTATTAAAAGGAGAGGAGAGGAAAGGAGAGGGAACTAAACAAAGCGAAAGGAAAGGAAAGGGCAAGATGTATGTAAGGACACCATCACGATTGAATATAGACGAATCCAACGAGCCAAGTGATGGTCAGAATTCATTCGGCCATTACTGGGTCCCCCTGCACCAAACTGGTGTTGTTACTGCCCAATTGGGTGAATTAAAGCCGCTTAAAAATCGATGTTATATTGCATCGTGTTGTAAACTTTCATCATTCTTTTGTCTACGTGTAACACGGGTGATGGAATGCAGTTTAAAATTCCCGCCAAGGCCGCATCATTTCACATTTTAGGTGAGATAGACCTAGACGGGACCCAGCTATGGCTGCCTTTGAGGTGTAGGAATGCGTACGCGTGAAATTAGATTCGTATATGAGGCTAAAAAAGCTCTAAATAGAGCTGACCAATAAGAATATCTTACGAAAATTACCTCAGCATAATTTCTCGTCAATTGCATGGTGGCTCTGAAAAGAGCTAATCAATAAGAATATCTTACGAAAATTGCCTCAGCATAATTTCACATCACAGTGAGGTGACCAAAAGTTTCTGGGCTAAGATAAAGACCCATGTCTTTATTGAATTAACGTGATTACCAATGAGACCAAACAACCCATAAAAACAACCCATCATCGGCTCATATTGAACAAGATAAAGTTCAGCACTAGGGCTGCAACCTCAAGCCGTGAGGAAAGGAAAGGAAAGGAAAGGAAAAGGAAAGGAATGGAAAGGAAAGGAAAGAAAGGAAAGGAAAGGAAAGGAAAGGAAAATGAAAGGAAAGGAAAGGAAGTGCAAGGAAAGGAAAGGAAAGAAAAGAAAAGGAAGGAAAAGGAAAGGAAAGAAAAGAAAAGGAAAGGAAAGTAACGGAAAGGAAAATCAGGCGAAGGGGTAGGGGTAGAAGTGGATAGAGATGAAAGGAAAGAAAATTAAGGCAAAGGGGAATAATAGAAAGGAAAGGAAGATGCATAAAGGAGAGAAAAGGAAAGGAAAGGAAAGGAAAGGAAAGGAAAGGAAAAAGAAAGAAAGAAAAGGAAACGAAACGAAGCGAAAGGAAAGGATGAGAAATTAAAGTAAAGACGATTATAAGCTTAAGTCGTGTCGCAGTGAAATCTAAATGCCAAAATTTCTAGAGCCTCTATTTCAATTCACGACCATTATAGACTTAATTATAATGGCAAGACTATTCCTCGTCAACTGCATGGTGGCTCTGAAAAGAGCTGATCAATAAGAATATATTTACGAAATTACCTCAGCATATTAAATCTCACATCACAGTGAGGTGATCAAACATTTCTGGGCTCAAAAAGAGACCCATGGTAGTATTGAAATACCGTGACTACCCATGATTTTCACAAATATCCCATCCCCGGATCATATGTGATGCGATCAAGCAAAATCAGTCGGAACTCGGTAATATTGATTTTGAGATATAGCCAAATAAAGAAAATAGTTCTTTTTGTTTCCTATTGTTTTGGAAAGTCTTTAATTGCTCATATCTTTGGAATTGGTTGTTCGATTTCAATGGGGCTTTCTGCAAAATCCAGCTTTGTAAATGTTTGTTACTAGCTTATAAGAAACTTAAAATTTAATATTTCCGAGTTCCGACTGATTTTGCTTGATCGCGTCACATATAGTGAACAAGATGGACAACACTAGGGGCTGCAACCTGGTGATAACTTTCAAGCCGTGTGTGTCACTATGTTGCCACCCTTCCTCCCAAGGCAATTTATATCATATATCTTTTAGGATCTATGTTTATATATACTTCAAAAGCGGTTTCCCAGCTTGAACATACAGGAAAACACGTGGATACATACCGACAAACACGTCAATCACATTAATGCTAAATTACCCGTTCTCCAGGATTTTCCTTGACTCGGCTAAAAGTTCACTATCACTTTAATACTATGAAAATAAATTAGTAATGATTTTTCTGGGATCTAGTTCTGAAGCAGCATTTTCTATTCCATGAAAATATGGACAAATCCAAAAGGAGGGGGCAAAGGGAAAAGAAAGGGATGGAAAGGGACAGGAAACGGACAGAAAGTGATGTAAATGGACTAAAGGAAAATCAAAGGGAGGCGAAGGGAAGGGAAGTGAAAGGGAAGGAAAGTGAAGCAAATAG